>NC_085992.1:15138350-15270850 GCF_030014385.1 Trichomycterus rosablanca
TATTCAAACCAGGGACGCAAATTTGTCCGTGTCTTTTAACAGAGAGCCGACAAGCTCACACGTACAGTCATAATACAGTGGGGTCAAAAAGTATTTAGTCAACCACTGATTGTGCAAGTTCTCCTACTTAGAAAGATGAGAGAGGTCTGTAATTTTCATCATAGGTACACTTCAACTATGAGAGACAAAATGAGAAAAAAAATCCAGGAAATCCCATAGTAGGATTTTTAAAGAATTTATTTGTAAATTATGGTGGGAAATAAGTATTTGGTCAATAACAAACAAGCAAGATTTCTGGCTCTCACAGACCTGTAACTTCTTTAAGAAGCTCTTCTGTCCTCCACTTGTTACCTGTATTAATGGCACCTGTTTGACCTCGTTATCTGTATAAAAGACACCTGTCCACAGCCTCAAACAGTCAGACTCCAAACTCAACCATGGCCAAGACTAAAGAGCTGTCGAAGGACACCAGGAAGAAAATTGTAGACCTGCACCAGGCTGGGAAGAGTGAATCTACAATAGGCAAGCAGGTTGGTGTGAATAAATCAACTGTGGGAGCAATTGTAAGAAAATGGAAGACATACAAGACCATTGATAATCTCCCTCAATCTGGGGCCCCACGCAAGATCTCATCCCGTGGGGTCAAAATGATCATGAGAACGGTGAGCAAAAATCCCAGAACTACACGGAGGGACCTGATGAATGACCTGCAGAGAGCTGGGACCTGTTTGGAGGAAGAAGAATGCTGAAGAACACCATACCTACTGTGAAGCATGGGGGTGGAAACATCATGCTTTGGGGCTGTTTTTCTGCAAAGGGGACAGGACGATTGATCCGTGTTAAGGGAAGAATGAACGGGGCCATGTATCGTGAGATTTTAAGCCAAAACCTGCTTCCATCAGTGAGAGCATTGAAGATGGAACGTGGCTGGGTCTTCCAGCATGACAATGATCCCAAACACACCGCTCGGGCAACGAAGGAGTGGCTCCGTAAAAAGCATTTCAAGGTCCTGGAGTGGCCTAGCCAGTCTCCAGACCTCAACCCCATAGAAAATTTGTGGAGTCCGTGTTGCCCAGCGACAGCCCCAAAACATCACTGCTCTAGAGGAGATCTGCATGGAGGAATGGGCCAAAATACCAGCTACAGTGTGTGCAAACCTGGTGAAGACTTACAGGAAAC
Organism: Trichomycterus rosablanca; assembly: GCF_030014385.1. Taxonomy (NCBI): domain Eukaryota; kingdom Metazoa; phylum Chordata; class Actinopteri; order Siluriformes; family Trichomycteridae; genus Trichomycterus; species Trichomycterus rosablanca. The sequence continues at coordinate 15,139,530 of NC_085992.1, forward strand.
GTTTGATCTCTGTCATTGCCAACAAAGGTTATGTTACAAAGTATTGAGTTGAACTTTTGTTATTGACCAAATACTTATTTTCCACCATAATTTACAAATAAATTCGTTAAAAATCCTACAATGTGATTTCCTGGATTTTTTTTCTCATTTTGTCTCTCATAGTTGAAGTGCACCTATGATGAAAATTACAGACCTCTCTCATCTTTCTAAGCAGGAGAACCTGCACAATCAGTGGCTGACTAAATACTTTTTGGCCCCACTGTATAAAACATCAAGCCTCATATAAATAAATTCTTTTGTTTGTGCATTTTTCTCCCCTTTTTCTCCCTTTCAGCGTGTCCAATTGCTTCATGCTTCTTCTCCACCAATGCCGATCCCCGCTCTGATTGAGGAGAATGAGGCTAACCCACGCCCCCTCCGACACATGGGCAGCATGCCGTATGCATTTTGTCACCTAAACTTTGACGAGTGCAATGCGGATCAGCACTGTGTACGAAGGAAGAGACACACACCCTGACAGCACTCTTTTCCCATCTCTGTGCAGGCGCCATCAATCAGCCAGCAGAGGTCCTAATTGCATTCGTTATGAGAGAGTCCCTATCCGGCTTTTTAGTATCCCACCCCTATCTGAACAACAAGCCAATCGTTGTTCATGTGGCTGCTCAGCCCAGCCGGCAGGTTTCAGCGTGTGTTTATACCGCTGCACCACCTGAGCGGCCGTCTTCATGCTTTCTTGAGTAAAAACCACTAAGTAAACACGCTAATAAAGAAATACAGATGCAGGTGGTGTATTAAAGACTCCATACAGACCCAAAACAGCTTCCGTTAGGTATTTTAATGCGTATTCTATAAATAACTTATTTTTCATTTTTAATCAACCACTTTATTCTGGACAGGTTGGGAAACCCTGGGTGCAAGGTAGGGCACCAATCCATCACAGGGCTTCGGCCATCCTCCTCTCAGACAGAGCCAATTATGTCTGTGTAGACGCCCAGCCAGCTGAGAGTGGACTGGCATAATAAACCATTGCATAAACCAACATCATTGTTTTCCTGTTTGAGCTACATTCTCCAAAGGTGGTTGTAAGTGGACCTGAGCTGGCACATGAGCACTGCAGCTAAGTAAGGGTGCGTCTCAAATCAGCACTCTTATTCTATGGAGATCTGTGCACCCTCAACTGAAAACAAGCCTCAGCTCAGCTAAAAATTAATAAAAATAACCGACAGCATTGATATGACCGTGACTTCTTTAAAATAGGCATGTAGAACTCACATATGTTCAGCTAGCACAAATTTAAGGTTGTGTCCTAAAGGGCATACTATGCACTACATAGTGATGATATTAATGCTGTTTCAGCAATGGGTTTTTTTAATCCTGCAGTATGTGGGTTGGGTCTTGGCAACATAAATTAATATGCTGCAGCTATCACTGTCTCCTAAATATTACGTACAGCTTTACAAACTTTATTGTGCACATAAATGTCACAATCACAGACTGAGTACTGTTACAGGGCCTGGTTACAAGGTAAAGATGTCTCTAGTCAATTTTATTAATAGCTATGGCTCCATATTGATTTTCAATATTCAAAAATGAGGAGTTCAAAGATACTTTTTTATGTTCCTTACCAGTGTGCTGCGAACGGACGGCAGAGATCCACATGGAAGTCTTTTAGATCCTTAAAGCGTATAGCTGCTTCAATATAAACAAACAGGATCCACAGGGACACAGTGGGAAGGCAGACCCCTCTTTCTGTAAAAGAGCAGAAGATGGAATTTAGCAACTACACAATGATCGAACTATTACAGACAGGCATGTCCGTTCCTTATGATACTGATATTGTAGCTCTGAATATCTACCAATGCTCAGCATGGATTAGATACCAAGTATTTTGCCAGTGTGGAAAAAACAGGAGCACATAGATTTAAAAAAATGAACAAACAAGCACCTATTAGACCGCCTGTGCCAAAAAGTATTTAGTCTAGCTTTTAGACTAGCTTTAAGGTGACCATTCTGAAACAGGGGCTATAAAGCTCACTTGACTGTGAACAGTGAAACCTCTATTTCATTCGCTTCTTGGCTGGGTTTTTTTAGTGGTTCTTAAATAACACTTGATCATCCAGACCTTTTTTCCATTTAGCTTAAAGTAACAGTTTGGGATTTTTACCTTGCCTTGGAAAAGGGACTACTGTTCCATGCTCCACATACTTTGTACTTACAGACGATTCTTAAAACAGATGTCTTAGGGACCTGGAGTTGCTCAGGAATGGTCCTAGTAAAAATAATGGTTTTTTTTTTTTGATTGGGACAGAACTGCATAGGCCTAGAAAAGTCACCATCAACCATCAACAGTGGCGGTTTGGATTTTTGCAATATGCTATCCTCAGGAATGATCTGGGTGCCTGCACGAATGGCGGAGGTGGCCACGTGGAGCTTAGCGTGGCTTTCTGTATGCAATACGGCTCTGTGTGGAAACCCAACACTGGCATGTGATGAGAAGATTGTACATGTCAGAGGGGATGTGTGGTGATTTGGCTCTCCTTGATCAGATCCAGGGTTGTGAAACCCTGAAATCCCATGGCTACCATGACATACATGTGTCCTACAAGTGTATGTAAACTTTTGACTCAGCTTTATTACAGCTGCCACTAAAGTATGGAAGCAGCAAGCTGTGTGTATCAAAAACAAAAGTTGGCAAAGCATTTCTCTCTCATACGGTGACGGTTGCCGTTTCCACATACTGCTAACTCTTGCGGAATTTCATCTACCGACGCTTAACCTTTAGCAAGTGATGTTAGCTTGATGGCTATGTGGCACAGATGGCGTGCCATTTCATGCACCATTAAGTGTGTTTCCACATCTGCTGATTGGAAATTAACCGAGCGTAGACAATAGAAAGACTGGAATGTGCACAGTATCATTTATTCGAAATGTCATTTTTACTGTGTATTAAACAACTTGTATTTAAAAAGGAAGAAGCATGTTCTTATCTCTGTGAGTATTTCAGTCAACTATATGGCCGAAAGTATCTGGACACCTGATTAGGAGTTTGTTTGACATGCCATTCCGATACTATAGGAGTTAATATAAATGTCATGCTTCTTTTTGTGACTAACAGCCTTTACTCATCTGGCAATGCTTTCCAGGACAATTTGTGCCTATTTAATCAGAGGCGTTGGATGAGAGGTCCAACTTGTTTCCTAAATTGTTGCCACTAAGTGATGAGTTTTTAATTATATACCCTTTAGCAATGGGTGTAGCTGAAACACCTGAACTTAATAGTTAGAAGGGATGCCCACTTACTTTTGGCCATATAGTGGTTTCTTTACGCTCCCGTGAGCGTAAATTCTTAGATACCTTAAAATGCTGCCTACTTAGGTGCCTACTTTGTTACACAGAGGGAGATTTTAGCCCATTGGTTTGAATGGCCTGAGGCTAACTGTATTAGCTTAGTATGCAGAACTGCGGCGATGTAATCTCTGTCCAAGTAGTGCCTTATTATAAGTTAGAAGTTCTATTAGAATCTTATGTACTTAGGCAGCTGCCTAGGTAGGCAGTAGGCAGCTCACTACGTTTTCAGACAGACCCAATATACAGTATATTATATAGTCACATTGTCAGCAGATTTTTAGTGGGGGTTATCTGGGGGGTGTACAAAATAATCTAAGGTATGGGGAATCTCTAAGAAATAAGTCTGAATGCCACTGTAATAATACCAATGCCCACTATTTCTGTACCCTATCTGGACCTGTTCTGTAGCATTTAGGCTACTTTGCTGCTGTATTTTGTTCTGCACTAGAAAACAGAAATGATAGAAATTCTAAAAATGAGACCTAATCTGTAATCATGCCCTTAATGTGACAACCCCAGGTGTGGGTGAGTGAGAGGTTTGTGTCGAACCTCTGCCAGCACACAATGCTCTGTCGCTAGTTGTGAGCTAGAGTGCAAAATTTGGCAGCACTTATTACACGCCTACAAATGATTTATATACAACAGAGCACCAAAGCACCATGTTCCTAATAAAGAGCTTTCAGCTTCTGACGAAATATGCTGGCTTTAGTCAATAGCTATTTGAACCACTGCTTAGTGTGGATTTGTTTCTTGGAAGGGCATCCGTAATAAAATCTGTTTATCTTGATGTCTCCCAAGTAATAAAACTCGCATTTAGATGGTAATAAAGCAACTAAAGAGCGAGCAAGTTTCTAGCTTCAGTTACTCTGCTTCTCTGGTGCCTCTGGTATGGGCATAATAACAGAGCTTACGTTTACATTTGCGTTTGCCCATTGACTCTGGGGAAACCAGACCCACAACGACCCTGCCTAGGATAAAACAGTGGTAGAACATAAAATTAAAGCGTCTCTTGATACTTCGAGTTCGTGATAGCATATCCTTACAGGTCCTTTGGTGGTGAAGCAGCTCAAGAATCATGTCCTTTCGCCGCTCAGATGGCAGAGCGGTAAAAAAGCACTGGTTTCGAATCCAGCTCTGCCTTACCGGCTCGAGGCCGAGTGGCAACATGAACAACGATTGGCCTGTTGTTCAGTTTGGGGGTCGGGACAAAGAGCCGGATGTGGGTCTCTCTCTGTCAGCAATTACGACCTCTGCTGGCTGATTAGAGGCGCCCACAAAGATATGAGGAAGGAGTGCTCTCAGGGTGTGTCTCTCCGCATGCAACGCTAAGTGGCACAACACTTGGGTTAGCTTCGATCTCCTCGGACAGGGCAGGGTTCGGCATAGGCAGACAGGAAGCACGACGCAAAATTGGATAATTGGATGCGCCAAAGGGGGAGAAAAAGGGGATAAAATGCAAAAAAAAATATATAATCATGTAATTTCGTTTTTATCAACCGCTTTATCCTGGTCAGGGTCGCGGTGGGTCCAGTTCCAGCCGAAAACACTAAGCGCTAGGCAGGAATACCATGGACCAATCCATCACAGGGCTTTGGCTACAGCAGTATCTGCGTAGACGCCCGGCCGGCCGATGGCACAGTGGTGGTGAGCTAGCAAAACAGACATATCAGAGATACTCTGAATCTACTACTAAGCATAGGACAAATAAGATTAGGTTGCGACACATGCTGGTTGATGGCTGGATTAACGGTGGCTTTGATTTACCTGTGTGCCAGACGTACTGCACCCACACATACGTGCTGGCAGCGAAGAACAGCCACTGCACAGGGATGAAGAGCAGGCAAATGATGTCTGATGTAAACGCCACACACACAAAAAATACTGAGAAGGCCTGGAAGAAAGAGAATTACAAATTAGCCGCTTCATGAGATCAGTCTATGCTCCCAAATTAACAGAACGGATTTAACCGGATCTGAAGAAAACTCCGATGAATTTAAATCATGCAATATTAAAGCCAGATGAACTTCTTTACAGTCAGATATACAGATACACAGATAAACATCATAGTGCAATATTAAACAGTAGCAATCCTAGAATTATTTTAAAAAGATGTCAAGACAACTGGGATTCTTCCAGGTCAATATTACATTTGCCTACTGACAGACATACTTATAAGCATATTAGGCAGTTGTAGCCTAGCAGTAAAGGTACTGGACTAGTAATCAAAAGATCGCTTAGACAATACACCGATCAGCCATAACATTAAAACCACCTACTGGTTTCTACACACACTGTCCATTTTATGGCACTTTGTAGTTCTACAATTACTGACTGTAGTCCATCTGTTTCTCTACATACTTTTTTAACCTGCTCTTACCCTGTTCTTCAATGGTCAGGACCCCCACAGGACCACCACAGAGCAGGTATTATTTAGGTGGAGGATCATTTTCAGCACTGCAGCGACAATAACATGGTGGTGGTGTGTTAGTGTGTGTTGTGCTAGTATGAGTGGATCAGACACAGCAGCGCTGCTGGAGTTTCTAAATACCGTGTCCACTCACTGTCCACTCTATTAGACACATCTACCTAGTTGGTCCACCTTGTAGATGTAAAGTCAGAGACGATCGCTCATCTATTGCTGCTGTTTGAGTTCATCAGTGCCTTCATCAGTGGTCAAAGGACGCTGCCCACGGGGCGCTGTTGGCTGGATATTTTTGGTTGGTGGACTATTCTCAGTCCAGCAGTGATAGTGAGGTGTTTAAAAACTTCATCAGAGCTGGTGTCTTATCCACTCATACCAACACAACACACACTAACACACCACCACCATGTCAGTGTCACTGCAGTGCTGAGAATGATCCACCACCCAAATAATACCTGCTCCGTAGTGGTCCTGTGGGGGTCCTGACCATTAAAGAACAGCATAAAAGGGGGCTAACAAAGCATGCAGAGTAACAGATGGACTACAGTCAGTAATTGTAGAACTACAAAGTGCTTCTATATGGTAAGTGGAGCTGATAAAATGGACAGTGAGTGTAGAAACAAGGAGGTGGTTTTAATGTTACAGTACTGTAAGTCGCTTTGGATAAAAGCGTCTGCTAAATGCTGAAAATGTAAATGACAGCTAAGAGAAAGACAGACACACAAACACAGAGACGTACGGAGAGGCTCACCAGGCCCTGGTATCTGAAAGAGTCGTACACACTCCTGATGAACAGCCAAAAGGGCCAGAGGTACTCGAACCGGAACTCGAGCACAAAGTCGGCCAGCAGCACTAGCGCCCAAACCACCAGGAATTTCAGGTACAGGAAGGTGCTGAAAGATAAAGAGAAAGAAAATCAGGTTGATTTAATGTTATTCCATCACTTCATTTGGCATTCAAACACTACACCAAACTCAGAGTATGTCAGAGCTTGGAGTAAACAGGTGGTGCTTCAGTGCCTGCAGACCTAGGTACAAAACTTTTCATTTCCTTTGTGGGTTCTTTAGTTACTAGATGGGTACCAGTTTAAAATATCTATACTACACTGCTGTACACTACTTGGCAAAAAATTAGGGAATCTCTATAAATCCTTGTCCCTTGTCATAGTCACTCACATCCTTAATGCTTGCCTATTTGTTTTTGCTTCCAACACATCAACTTGTTGCCTAATTTATCCCACTCACTGTCCGGTGCCACTGTAATGAGTGTACCAGTGAACATAATGTTTAGACTGATATCAAGATTCCACTGTCTTCACAACTTTCAATTAAGCAATAGAACACGAGAGGGAGTGTGTTATCGCGAATAACATCACGGCTGTGATGATCTACGACCGAATCACAGCCGTGATGTTATTCTCGATAATACACTCCCTCTCGTGTTCTATTGCTTTTATACAACAGTTTTTACAAAATAAAGAAAGAAAATTAATCAAAGAAGCCCTGAATTTCATAATAAATAAGCTTTAATATTGACAACACAACGAATATAAAGTTTAACACTACAAAGCAGACATCCCAAGTTGCAAAACTTCTAGGAGCTGCTAACTGGGCTATTAAGCTAACATATTAATGTTCCCTACATAGTGCACTAGATTGTGTATCAGATCACGGATATATGTTCCCTACATAGTGCACTAGATAGTGAATTAGACAATTGATTTATGTTCCCTACACAGTGCGTTAGATTGTATATCAGATACCGGATTTAATACGCGATCGGGAAAAAATGCCTGTTGCCTGCGTGCGCGTTTGTGTGCATGAAGCTTGTCGTTACTGGCAACGCGTCAGTGGAGTAATACAGTTGTGGTGTGAAAAGACCGTGCTGTTATCACGAATATCAGCACGGTTAGAACTAGAGATGGGACGATCGATCGGCTATGAATCGGTATCGGCCGATTTTTAATCAAAATATGCTATCGGCGATCGGCGATATTTCCTAAAAGTAGCCGATCCGATCGTGTGATATATAAAGATCACGTTAAGTTAACAGCTCAGTGGATTGATCCAGACTTTGAGCTACGAAGCACCAACCATCACATCACCGTTCATCAACAATCGTACAGAAACCATCGTGAAAGCTCTTACGATGTAATTTTGCTGATTGTAATATTTACTTTAAAAAGATAATTCAACCCGGTCACATCTGAGTCGATTCTATCAGCACGTTATATAAACTCCTGGTTCACTTTGGTAAATCATAAGCGGTTCTTACTTGTGATGTAGATGAAAACAGAAGACGTTACAGAGCCAATCCGAGGCAAAAGTTTATTCATTACCAAATTCGTTAGTTCAGGATCATCTGCTGAACTTTTAGAAAACTTTTAGCTCCTTAGACGGAACGAGTCTGACTCGGTTACAGATCTGTGGTAATAGCAGTTTAATTAAGCTTTTTAATGAAGCTTTTTAATGTAAGAGTCACACAAAATGTTCTGTAGTAGCTGGTGTTTATTTAAAACCACGACATTTAATTAATAACAGTAAACACGGAGAGATAACCGAGAAGAGAAACTTACGCTTCGCATAAAAACGAATCAACTCATGAATCAATGAATCACTTATAGCGATACTGTGAACAAAGCTTCTAAAGGCGCGCGCGCGCGCTGCTCCGGTTTATCTTTACTGTGAGGCTCTTTTTAAGTTTATTTACTGCTAATCAACGCCCCCCCCCTGATCGGAATCGGCTATTGGCCGATGTCCCTGAAAGGAGATCGGAGATCGGAATCGGTGCCAAAAACCCCGATCGGTCCATCTCTAGTTAGAACGCTTCTCAACCAATCAGATTGTAAGGTCGGAACTACCTGTTGTATAAATGATAATAAAGAATAGTAATAAGGTGCTCACAAAACTAGCCCTGAAGATCAGGAATTCAGAACGTTAAGTTGTTTTAAAAATAACTATTACAAGTATGCTCAAGTAGGTTTTCCATTAAAACGGTGTGCAAACAAACCATTGCTGTCCCAAAACATTTCAGACAGACTCAAATTTTTGGCATTTAATGGCCAGCATGATTCTCAGTGGTTTGAGCGTGTTCTCTGGAGTGATGAGTCACGCTTCAAGCTGTGTACCAATGTTCCTGAACGCTGTGTTCATAGGTCAAGAGAAAAATTTAACCCATAATGCCTATCCATTACTACAAGACATGGATGAAGTGGAATCATGGTATTGGGTGTGTTTCCTGCATCTGGTTTTGGTGGGCTGGTGCGATGCAACAAAGGCCATCAATGCGAAAGGGGTATCAGAAAATGTTCAGACGTGGAGGCAGCCCTTTCTGTAATAAGTTGTGTGGTGGAAATAGAAAACAAGAGACCTTATTAAACAAGATAATGCACCAGCACACACAGCAACAACAATAATAAAGTCATGGCTAGAGCTGAATTCTGATTCTGTTTTGATGTTTTGACCTGGTCAGTAAATTTGCATCCCTATTTACATCCATATAATGGAATAAAGGTTGTCATCATAACAGTATTTTTTACAATTCACTTAATTTACGTTACAATATGGATAATGATATTTATATACACTTATCAGCCATAACATTAAAACCACCTCAATATTTCTACACTCACTGTCCATTTTATCAGCTCCACTAACCATATAGGAGCACTTTGTAGTTCTACAATTACTGACTGTAGTCCATCTGTTACTCTGCATGTTTTGTTAGCCCCCTTTTATACTGTTCTTCAATGGTCAGGACCCCCACAGGACCACCACAGAGCAGGTATTATTTGGGTGGTAGATCATTCTCAGCACTGCAGTGACAGTGACATGGTGGTGGTGTGTTAGTGTGTGTTGTGCTGGTATGAGTGGATAAGACACAGCAATGCTGATAGAGTTTTAAACCCCTCACTGTCACTGCTGGACTGAGAATAGTCCACCAAACAAAAATATCCAGCCAACAGCGCCCCGTGGGCAGTGCCCTGTGACCACTGATGAAGGTCTAGAAGATGACCAACTCAAACAGCAGCAATAGATGAGCGATCGTCTCTGAATTTACATCTACAAGGTGGACCAACTAGGTAGGAGTGTCTAATAGAGTGCACAGTGAGTGGATACGGTATTTAGAAACTCCAGCAGCCCTGCTGTGTCTGATCCACTCATACCAGCACAACACACACTAACACACCACCACCATGTCAGTGTCACTGCAGTGCTGAGAATGACCCACCACCTAAATAATACCTGCTCTGTGATGGTCCTGTGGGGGTCCTGGCCATTCAAGAACAGGGTAAAAGCATGTTAAAGTATGTAGAGAAACAAATGGACTACAGTCAGTAATTGCAGAACTACAAAGTGCTTCTATATGGTAAGTGGAGCTGATAAAATGGACAGTGAGTGTAGAATCAAGGAGGTGGTTTTAATGTTATGGCTGATCAGTGTATACTTATATAAAGAAAATGGTTTGCTATTTAGATGAACTATCACTGGATGGTCCTTAATCAAAAAAATATGATAAAAAAAAGAACCTAAAATATAAACTGTTTTCTCCTCCTCTACAAGGGCAGTAAATATGGCTACAAACTAACCGACATTAACTAGAGTGAAACTACAAAGTTTGTGGTAATGAAAAAAGGAAGCACAACACCACATATACAGCTACACTCAGTGGGTGATGCTTCTCTCAAAATTAAGCCTGGTAATAATAAAGATTATTCAAACTATAACTATGAACAGGTGTCATCAAGTCAAACTCTGCTAACATCATGCTGAATGTTTTGAGGCCAGGCTGGCTTCTAAGGAAAAGCGGTACCAACATGCTAACTATTAACAGTCAGCTTCCCTGCAAACGATGCTAGGCAAGTGGAAGCAGATAAAATCTGAAAGTAAAAACCTCTTTAGTGTGAACAGAATTCTGAACTAGTATATGAAGCAAGGCTACAGTAATAATTTAAGAAGCCATTGCTGTTTCTTGACCAACATTTGTAAAATGCTGCATTTTGTTGCTTTAGGAGTCATTTGAATACAAACAGTACTGAAATACAAACAGAAAACCTGCCAAATTGAAGCCAAATAATGTCAGATGGTTTTCTAAAACTAAAACGATTTCTACATTTAATTTAATTAAATTCAGGTCTGGGCTCCGGCTGGAGCATGTCTAAACTTTGATTCTTTTGTTGATGTGGAGGTATGATTAGGGTAATTGTCGTGGTGAAAGGTGAAATTCCTTCTTATCCTTAGCTATTACCCATTATCCTTTGGGTTTGGTTTTCTTCAGCTTGAACTGGGGCTTTATGTCGAATAGTTCCAAATATCAGTTAGATTTGGCACAAAACCGATAGATAGATAGATAGATAGATAGATAGATAGATAGATAGATAGATAGATAGATAGATAGATAGATAGATAGATAGATAGATAGATAGATAGATAGATAGATAGACAGACAGACAGACAGACAGACAGATAGATAGATAGATAGACAGACAGACACACAGATAGACAGACAGATAGATAGATAGACAGATAGATAGATAGATAGATAGATAGATAGATAGATAGATAGATAGATAGATAGATAGATAGATAGATAGATAGATAGATAGATAGATAGATAGATAGAGATAGATAGACACACAGATAGACAGACAGATAGATAGATAGATAGATAGATAGATAGATAGATAGATAGATAGATAGATAGATAGATAGATAGATAGATAGATAGATAGATAGATAGATAGATAGATAGATAGATAGAGATAGATAGACACACAGATAGACAGACAGACAGATAGATAGATAGATAGATAGATAGATAGATAGATAGATAGATAGATAGATAGATAGATAGATAGATAGATAGAGATAGATAGACACACAGATAGACAGACAGACAGATAGATAGATAGATAGATAGACAGACAGACAGACAGACAGACAGACAGACAGACAGACAGACAGATAGAGATAGATAGATAGACACACAGATAGACAGACAGACAGACAGACAGACAGATAGATAGATAAATTCAGCAATGACAATAAATCTATCTATCTATCTATCTATCTGTCTGTCTGTCTGTCTGTCTGTCTGTCTGTCTGTCTGTCTATCTGTGTGTCTATCTGTGTGTGTCTGTCTGTCTATCTATCTATCTATCTATCTGTGTGTGTGTCTATCTATCTATCTATCTATCTATCTATCTATCTATCTGTCTGTCTGTCTGTCTGTCTGTCTGTCTGTCTGTCTATCTGTGTGTCTATCTGTGTGTCTATCTGTGTGTCTATCTATCTATCTATCTATCTATCTATCTATCTATCTATCTGTCTGTCTGTCTGTCTGTCTGTCTGTCTGTCTGTCTGTCTGTCTGTCTGTCTGTCTGTCTATCTGTGTGTCTATCTGTGTGTCTATCTGTGTGTCTATCTATCTATCTATCTATCTATCTATCTATCTATCTATCTGTCTGTCTGTCTGTGTCTGTCTGTCTATCTGTGTGTCTATCTGTGTGTCTATCTGTGTGTCTATCTGTCTATCTATCTATCTATCTATCTATCTATCTATCTATCTATCTATCTATCTATCTATCTATCCTTCTATCTATCTATCTATCTATCTATCTATCCTTCTATCTATCTATCTATCTATCTATCTATCTATCTATCTATCGGTTTTGTGCCAAATCTAACTGATATTTGGAACTATTCGACATAAAGCCCCAGTTCAAGCTGAAGAAAACCAAACCCAAAGGATAATGGTGCCACCACAATGCTTTGCTGTGAGTATGGTGTTCTTTTGGTGATGTGCAGTTTGCACCAAATATACCTTTTGGAATCATGCCCTAAAATTCAACCTTCTTATCAGACCATCACACATTTCCCCATATGCTTTTGGCAGACTTTATGTAAGTTTTTGCATAATGTAGCCAAGTTTGGATGTTTTTCTTGCCACCCTACACCCCAGCCCAGATATATGAAAAATGTCCAACTTATATAGTTGATATCTCCAGTTTATGTTCTGTACCAAGCACCACGGAAATCAGAGCACACTTTTCCGATACTACGCAAACTATTTATTGTGCCAATTCAAGTATACATCCTTCCTGTTTATCAAAGGGTGTGGAAAAATCTAATTAGGGTAATCTTGATCGTGTTTAAATACAAAGTGCATTAGCTTCTATAAAGTAGCCTTCAAAACTTTAACACAGAATGACCGAAAAACAAAAAAATAATAATTCTGTAAGATGGGTTGAAATACGACAGAGCCACATGCCAACAATATCAGTGTTTACAACGCTATTGTTACAACAGTTTGTTATCCAACATGCTTTCGATAAACTACATTGGCCTTACTGACTCCAAATCCCAGTCTTTCCAAAACATTTTACCAATCCATTCAACATTTTTAAACAAAGCTGGTCCTGTCCGCCCAGGGCCTGTCTGGTTCAAGGGGTTAGAGCATTACGTTGCATGAATTTTGGTTGTTACCTTTTAGCACCCATTCATATTAATTATTAGTACTTTCTTTTTTTTAAAGAAACAAAAGACCATTATTTTTCTTCTTGCTGACAGGATTTGACTAGTGTTTATACAAGAAGTACTATTTTAAATAACAAGCAAATTGCTCTGACGTTTACAAATCAGTGTGAAAATCCTACAGTTGGTCTTGTTGTGTTTAGGCATTATGCCGTCAAATTAGCATCACACTGATGTTTCCATGTTACTTAAGGTCATATCTGGACCCAGGACTGGTTCTATCTGGTCCATGGTTCTTATTTATTATTTATTTATTAGGATTTAACTTCATGTTTACTTTGGTTACATTCATGACAGAAACAGGAGTTAACTGTTACACAAGATTCATCAGTTCACAAGTTTAACATCAAACACAGTCATGGACAATTTTGTACCTCCAATTCACCTCACTTTCCTCCCGGAGGAAACCCATGCAGACACGGGGAGAACAGGCAAACTCCACAACACACAGAAAGGACCCAGACCCCACCTGGGGATCAAACCCAGAACCTTCTTGCTGTGAGGCGACAGTGTTACCCTCTGAGCCACCGTGCCACCCTAAGAGGCATGGTTCAAAATATTACATAATTAGTAGAATCTGTTTTCCTTCTTTTAAGAAGGAAAGAAGTACTTTATTTGGTCCTCTTGTTTCATTTATTTTCATGTGTTATTGAATGCCTTTTAATGAGCTACTGATCCAATCAAATTGTTTGTTAGAACACAAAGAAACCTGACTGTAGTCAAGGAAACAAAAAAGTGGCCAATTTAATGAAGCCTTTACTGGCACAGGAAACTCTCTTAGAATGGCCACTTTGAGCATAATGATATACCATATCACAAAGCACAAGTCATCTTAAACTGGTTCTATTTCAAGTCAATGAATAAAGATTGGTTCAATTGCCTCACTAGTCAACAGATCTGAATTTATTTTGTGGCATAAATGAGCTGCAATTATGTAATGTACTTATGCCAACATAGACCAAAATCTTATAGGAATGTTTCTAATGCTTATTTTCTCCACTCTTCCAGGAAAGTCTGTGTGGTGTAACACCTAGAACATTATGGACTGTAAACATTTTTATTTGTCCGAGTGACAGCTAACATCACAGATCACAGTAGCCATTCTAACGAATGCCCTTCTAGTTTGTTGACCAAGTTTAGAAGACCTGTCTGACCCAAGTAGTGTGGCTGTAGTTATAGATTTTATCTAATTCGTAATGGACTGAACTTTTGGATAGTCTTGTATCGCTCTATAATGGAATACCTGACTTATTTTAGTCTTGACTTTTTCTTTTAATTTGACAATGCAAAACTTACTTTAGTACATTTAAAATGTGCCTCTGAGACAATGAAATGCACAAACAGTTCAGAGGGCTGAATACTTCTCAGCACCATATATAACACTTTAACGTACAATAATGACTTAGAACAAGCACATGTAATTTTGAAAACAATAAATTAATTAATAAATTACACGCAGTTTGCTACTGTTTGCATGTACTATGGTAATGAGGGTTAATGGCCAGGACCTGCCTACCACTAGCTCATTTGATTACAGCTAGCCTGGTTAGCTGTTTATCTTGTCACGAACATATTTTAAACCCACCGGTACTCGGACAGAACCCACCTTTTAAACAACAATTGACTGAAAATTGCCAGAAAGCACATTTCAACCAACTATATAAAAGTCGCGAAATGTCTCAACCAATCCAACCAAGGAAGGATGGACGTCTCAAAATAGGTGCGGAAAAGACTTCCGAAACCTACCCGTTCTTGTGCAAACCTGCGCTATGATTGGCTCACATGAGCTGTCATACGGTTGACATACAAAGTATTAGCCAATAACAGAAGGGAAAAGAATCGTACTAGCCAATTACAGCAAATTAGGCGGAATTTGTCGGAATATGGATCGGAAATAAAAAAAAAAAAAAATAGCCCAACAATGTAACGAACGAATCTAAAATTTATCAAGCGAGTATGAAAATTAATATCACGTTTAGGTATTATGAATAAAGTTCTACAAGCAGGTCTAAAAGCTATCGCTGACACTAAATATAACCGAAGCTGTCAGACTGAAGCCGTTAACCCGTTCAGGTTGGCGTTAGCATCAGAACAGACAGTAGCAGTTAGCCTTTGAGCGTTACCTGCCGTAAATGCCCTCGGTGATTCGGTTGCGTTTGACCGGGCGCCGGAGTTTACTGCAGTCCGCATTGCGCCGCTTCATCCTCCTTCCCTTCGCTCAGGCTCAGCAACACCTAGCGAAATAAGGTCCAGTTTGTCGTTTCGCTCGAACGGAACAACATTGAGGCGAGAGCGGAGGAACAGAGCTAGCCAGGTTAGCCGTTAGCTCCGTTCTTATTATTATTACCTCAGTGCAAACAAAGAAATAAATAAAAGCACCCGCTCAAGTCCCGCCCCTTCTGCTCGCCACGCAGCGTAGCGTTTCCCACTATTCAAACATAAGCTCAGCAAGATGACTGACAGCTGCCTCGACCAATCACAGCCCGCCTTTTTAGAATGATTGGCTGATTTCTAAATGTCAGACTAGCGTACAGTACTCAGCACATTGCACCAGCACACAAACAGACCTACACTAAATGGCCATAACTATTTGGACACCCATCCTAAATCACTCAGTTCAGGTGTTTCAGTCACAACCATTGTTATTAGTTATAAAAAATAATTAAATTAAAAAATACATGCTTACAGCTTTGTGGCAATAGTTTGGGAAAGGGTCCTTTTTGTGTCTGAAATGGACCAACTCCAATGACCTGCACAGAAGCCTGATCTACTAGTCTACAATCCAGTCGCTGGATTGTAACTTCCAAGTAAATTTGCACATGCCATTTATTACAATAATTCCTACAGTGTCTTTATCATTCTGTCTGAAACGATGGCAACCTGGCAAACCCATCTGACTGCAGGCTGACCGTCCTGCCCGTGAAATGCAGCCGTTTCCATTCTTTTTTTTCTTTTTTTTTCCTTTTTAAATACTCATACCCATGCGTTGTGCTATCAGTGCTATCAGTCAGAGCTCAAACCCTCTAGTCTTCCTCCCTACTGTTTGATCGATTCACTTTATTCACTTAATTATCTTATCATACACACACACAAATGATGTACAAATGTAGTTATACATTACACATATAACATTATGACCACCTCCTTGTTTCTACTCACTGTCCATTTTATGTATATATATATATATATACAGTGGACCCTTGACTTGCGAATTTAATTGGTTCCGAATGGCTGTTCTTAAGTCAAAATGTTTGTTAGTTAAACCTATTTTTCCCATAAGAAATAATGTAAATAGAATTAATCCGTGCCAGACCTCCCAAACCACCCCCTTACCTAACCTTTCTAATGTCTTAAATGGTCTTTTTTGTTATAAATACAAGTATATTTCCCTTAAATCTTAAATGATAGAATAGATAATACTGTAATAAACAATAATAAACAACAATACACAGTAGTACTGTACATAAAAAACACACATCACATTTCAGTACAGTACGTGTGCTGTACCATACACCATAATACATTGTATCTACCAGAAACAATAATAACTCTCATATTTATCTATTATTTCCTTCTTTATTTCAATAGCATTGTATTTTGTAGGCAGAAGTAATTATACAACAACAAAAAACTGCTTTCTCTGCACCCTCTCTGGGGACTTTTTAATATAGAATTTTACAAAATATAAAATCCCAGCTTTTCAATGGGTGCAAGGAACACAGTAACACCCTGGACGGGGTGCCAGTCCATCGCAGGGCAGACACACATACACAGACACATACACAATGTCTCCAATTGACTGTGGGAGGAAACCGGAGCTCCCGGAGGAAACCCACGCCGACTTTTTCACCCACACCCACCTTTCACCAGTGTCAAAAAAGCTATTTTTTCTAAAAACACACCTGCATTAAACAATGTTGTTTTATGATATTCTTTACTTTTATCAACTATATTTGCAATACATAGAACAATACATAGCTCAGTGGTTAAGGTACTGGACTAGTAAACAGAAGGTTGCCAGTTCAAGCCCCGCCACCACCAAGTTGCCACTGTTGGGTCCCTGAGCAAGGCCCTTAACCCTCAATTGCTCATTGTGTTCCGCTCGCTGTGTAAGTCGCTTTGGATGAAAGCGTCTGCTGAAAATGTAAATACATTATTTACCAGTGTACTTCTTAAATAAAGTTAAGCAGGAATTTATAGGAAAAAGGGAAACATATATTAATTCATTAAATAGAATTCTTTACTCCTCTTAGCTTTTGTTATCAAGCCTAGCATAGCATAGCATAGATGTGCTTCAGTTTCAAGTTAGTAGTGGAGGGTCCCACCCTGGTCAGTAGGGCTTGGTAAGCACCCGAGTAAAGACAAACAGGGATGACAGAGCAGTGAGCATTTTCTTTTTCTTTTCTTTTCTCATGGCTCCACAATACGCTCCCAGTCTCCGGGCACGGCTGCCACCTGTGGCCCTTCTACTGCAGATCAGCTTTATTGTCATTTTTGCCTTTTGTGTGGAAATAGAGGATTATAAGAAGGTCAAAGATAAAGCATTTGTTAATACATATGCAAGTAAGTGATCATTTGTGTTGATCAATTGTGTTTGGATGATCTGTAATATGATTAATACGTATAATACAATATAATATAATATAATTCAATATAATATGTCTGTAATGTCTGAACACTTTAAAAATTGTTAATTCATTGATCTTTCTTAGTAAGTGAAATATGTAAACAAATATGATGTGCTTCTGCTGTGATTAATGTAATATACATAGAGGTAACAGCATAATTATATGATTAATTGTATAGAATTTAAAAAATCATTCTACTCAGCATTGTCCATGTGTTCTACCAAGTGTGTAAACCTGCCTTGCTGTTTGGGTGGGGATGGCAAGTCTTGCTGGTTTTGGAAGATAAGAGAGACCCAAAAGGCCAAGACAACACGTAAAACCCAAATACATAATTAATGAGGTGAAATAATGAAGAAAGTCATGGTATGGCAAGTGGACACCCGACAATGAGCTTAATGTACATTCCATTCCGAAACTATGGGCATTAAAATAGGTTTTCCTTCCATCTAAAATAAAATTGATCAGCCAAGACGTGTTTAGTTGAGTTTTCTCACAAATTAAATAAGGCCTGTTTTAAAGAAAACGATACACTTTAAACCCTTTTTCACAGACTTTCAAGACATTCATGTGATGGTGTTCATGGGTTTTGGCTTCCTGGCGACGTTCCTGGTCAGGTACGGCTTTAGTGGCTCAGCATTTAGCATGCTAGTGGCAGCAATGGCTGTGCAGTGGGCAACTATCCTAAATGGCTTCCTCCTGTCTCGCCATCACAACTGGAAGATTCAACTTCAGATGAAAAGGTAATTAGTTCTTCAACAATTACTTGGAGAGATGGGGTTTTGTCTTAAATAAAGATGTCACTGTTCGAGATTCATAACTCTAGGCCAATCACATTGCATTATTATTACTATCATTATTATTAATATTCAAAATATTATAAGATAAGAAGAGCCCTAATTAGCCAACACCAACACTGTGCAAACATTTTTCATAATACACTGTATTTGTAAATGCTCTTTAATATTAATAAAGCAATTTATATCAAATAATTAAAAGACTGGGACATTTCACAAGAACAACACTGAAATGAAAACTGTAAGATTTAACAGGTTTTCATATTTCTTGTAATTAAAAGACTAGGTTAAGACCAGAAGATCTACCTGAAAAGCAGGAAACTACAATAGAAAACTACAGCCAGATTGACTAGGTCAGGTCATCTTGGTAAATTTAGATGATGAACTGAATTTATTACAATGCAGAAACACAAACTGGCTCTTCTAAGTTGCAGAAATTAGTGGTTAAGACTGAAGGTGACATTTATGGATCAACCATATTTAGGGGGTTACATCAAAAGATTCATCATTGTTGCAAATCATCATCTTATCAGACACAAAGATGAGACTGTCAGCTTAAGCTTAACCTGAAAATGACGTCTGTTTTAGCAACCCAAAGCAACACAAGAGGGGTCTGAAATTAAGAAATCTGTGTTCTTTAGTGCCCCAGTCAGAGTCCTGATCTTAACACTTGTGAAGAGATTTCACAGTTGTTGTTCAACTCACTATACTACATGTGACAATCATTTGTGTAAAACGAATTTTGACAGGGTTTCCACTTCTAAAATACTTGAAGATAATCAGACCGTTTTCTAACTTGTTTAGTTTGGTGGATGCTGAGTTGTGTGCAGCCTCTGCTCTTGTGGCTATGGGTGCCATCCATGGAAGAACCAACCCTGTCCAACTGCTGCTGTTCTCTCTCATGGAGGTGACAGGGTTTGTGCTAAACAAATGGTTCATAAACTCAGTGTTCCAGGTGAGCCAACACATGATCTAATATCGATACATTTGGCTTTTTGGTGTATAATAGCTCTTGGGTAAAAAAAGATATATTAGATAAAAAGAAGATAGATAGATAGATAGATAGATAGATAGATAGATAGATAGATAGATAGATAGATAGATAGATAGACAGACAGACAGACAGACAGACAGACAGACAGACAGACAGACAGACAGACAGACAGACAGACAGACAGATCGATAGATAGATAGACAGACACACAGATATATAGATAGATAGATAGATAGATAGATAGATAGATAGATAGATAGATAGACACAGATAGATAGATAGATAGATAGATAGATAGATAGATAGATAGATAGATAGATAGATAGATAGACAGACAGACAGACAGACAGACAGACAGATAGATCGATAGATAGATAGACAGACACACAGATATATAGATAGATAGATAGATAGATAGATAGATAGATAGATAGATAGATAGATAGATAGATAGATAGATAGATAGATAGATAGATAGATAGACAGACAGACAGACAGACAGACAGACACAGATAGATAGATAGATAGATAGATAGATAGATAGATAGATAGATAGATAGATAGATAGATGTAAACAAACAAGCTGCTCAAGCCTTTAAATTTATAACATTTAGCAGATGCTTTTATCCAAAGCAAATTACAATTGTAATTGAATACAGAAATGTAAGGGCCTTGCTCAAGGGTCCAACAGTGGAAACTTCTCAGTGGGGGCTTGAGCCAGTGACCTTCTGATCACTAGTCCCGTATCTTAACCAATGAGCAAGAACAGTTCTTAAAAATAATTTTTTTAAATATACTTTTTAGACATTAAAGTGCAAAATATACATTGTACTTCAGGTTGTACAGAAACACTGTGTTCTTAAACTGAGATTTCAGAGGAAAAATAGTTTCATTTAAAGGCGGCTGACAAATTTTTGACCTTTTTTTTTTTTTTTAGAAACAAACAAATCAGCTGTATGGCATCACGCTTCTCCACATCTTTGGAGCTGTGTTTGGTGTGATGTCATCATGGGTGCTTTATCGTAGTAAGATGGAGCCACATCATGAGAAAGCAAAATTCAGCAGGAAATCAGGTCTATTTGCCATGCTGGGTAAGCAAACTAATGTGATCAGATCTGATCTACAGGGTAAACAGGGTGAAAATCTAATCCACTAGAACTGCTAATGTCATTTGACGTTCTGTAATAAAAAAACATTAAAGCTAAGGCTTTCTACTTGGTTATTTTTAGAACAGTATTAATTATGCTTCATGGAAGTTAATTAAGGTGCTTCTCTTTTTTCTCACAGGGACATTGTTTCTGTGGATGTTCTGGCCTAGTTTTAACTCTGCGCTGGTTAGGAAATTCAGTGTGGTGTGTGGTACTTATCTGTCTTTGGCTGTCAGCACCGTCACGGCAATGGCTGTCTCTGCGCTGTCCAGTCGTAACGGCAAAATCAACCCGGTGAGCCAACTATATATACAACATATATTCATATACTGATTTTATTTTCTTGGACATAATTGCTAAATTTGGTGACATTATTCAAGGGGACCTACACTTTTATATGCATGACAGAAGTCCATGGTGTGACGGAACTTCAGCGCCCTGACCTCAACCAGTTTGAACACCTTTGAGATGAACTGGAACCCAGAATGCAAGCGAGACCTTGAGTGTTAATGCCTAAATAAGCACATACATACTTCACAATTCCATGTTTAGCCTTCCTAGAAGAGTGGAGGCCGCTATATTGCAAAGAAGCATTGGGGGATTTGGGCAACTCTATTTTAATGCCCATGGTTGTGGAATGGATGTCCATCAAACTTATGATCAAGTGTCTACATTCTTTTGGCTGTATAGTGTTCCTTACATGTGTTACATTATTATGCCTCATAAGGAATTATTATTCCTTACAAGCCTTAGCTCTGTGTGGATGAAATGACAATAAACATGGACTTGATATGATCTGACTTGCAGGTACACATCCAGAGCTCCATGCTGGCTGGTGGTGTTGCGGTTGGAGCCATCACAACTTGGGCACACGTTCCTTGGATCGCCATGACCGTCGGATTTTGTGCTACTATTTTATCAACTCTAGGGGTTCGATACTTGAAGGTAACATGCACAGCTTTACTGTGTTGGCTGTAAACATGTTAGTATAAATGTTGTTTTAGTTTTTGGGGTGCCAGCTGGTACAGATGGTGACATTGGCCCTGGGGATTTGGGTTTGATCCTTGTCTCCAGTCACTGTCTGAGTGGAGATAGACATGTCTCTTAGGGAAATTCCATTTTCATCCAGAGGGTATTAGATTGACTCATTTGAATTTGTCCCAGAGTTACTGAGTAAATGTGCATGTATTGGCTTGCAGTACAGACAACCTGTCCAATATTTATGGGTGCTGCAGGGCCCACTACGACCATATGATAATAAACTATATGGCCAGGGGTATTTGGACACCTTACCATGATCTAGTAGGACATCCGTTTCAAAAACCATTGGTACTGATTTGGAGTTAAATCCCCTATGCAGTCATAACAGGCTCCATTCTTTCCACAACATTTGGGATTAAATCTGTTGGAAATCTATTGTGGGCATTAGGTTTATGTAATGTGGTTAATCAGGTTGAGTTCAGTTCTCTGTGCAGGTGTGTATGGTTTCCACACATCTACATAGGTTAAGGTCTCCTTCCACCTCTCCAAAAACATGCAGAAATTTGATTGGGTACTTTAAAATGCACTTAAGTGTAGATGAGGAATTGTTGTCCTGTGATGGAGTGTATTTTACCTTGTGCTGATTGCATTTGGTAGGTTACTAAATATGAATGAATGAATGAATGCTACCTGTCACTTTTTCACAGGTTCACATGCAGTTTGCTTTCGAGTGCTATGATACCTGTGGTGTGCTGAGTGTTCATGCAATACCAGCAATTTTGGGATGGTTCACTCAGCTCTTCATACAACTGGCCAGTTCCTACAACATCACAATGTAAAGCAAGCTTTTTCCTCTACAGCTATGATGACAGAGGTTTACGAACATGTTTTTTTTGGTATTTTGGGATTTTAATCATATCTGTAACTGTTCTTGTACTGTGACTGAATAATTGGAATTCCCTTTTCTCACTATTTTTTGGATTACATAATCTGGATGGCCAATGGTCCACCATAATTTCAGATAAAGCAATAAATGAATGTGTTTAATTTTGGTTTTGCTACATAACATGCTGACGTAGGGTATACCCACTATATGACCCAAAGTATGTGGCCTCCTGACCACGAGCTTGTTGGACATCCCATTCTAAATCCATGGCATTGTTATAAAGTTCCAACTTGTTCTCTCCCATTGCAGCTATACACTGACCAGGCATTACATTATGAGGGCCAAATTGTGATGGCTAGACTGGGTCAGAGCATCTCCAAAACTGCAGCTCTTGTGGGGTGTTCCCGGTCTGCAGTGGTCAGTGTCTATCAAAAGTGGTCCAAGGAAGGAACAGTGGTAAACTGGCGACAGGGTCATTGGCGGCCAAGGCTCATTGATGCATGTGGGGAGAGAAGGCTGGCCCGTGTGGTCCGATCCAACAGACGAGCTACTGTAGCTCAAATTGCTGAAGAAGTTAATGCTGGTTCTGATAGAAAGGTGTCAGAATACACAGTGCATCACAGTTGCAGGGCTGTTTTGGCAGCAAAAGGGGGACCAACACAATATTAGGAAGGTGGTCATAATGTTATGTCTGATCGGTGTAACAGCCAACACAAGATTTTGAATTGCAATTGTGGGAATTCTTACCTGTTTAATGTGCGTAAGATCAGGCACTAACTTTAAGGACTATAAGGACTCGCTCACAATTAACATTATAATTCATTCTAAAGATGTTCAGTGGGTTAAAGGTCAGTGCTTTATCGCAGGCCCACAACCCAAACTGGTCTTTATTGACCTCGTGAAATAGTTTGTTTATTTTGTTTATTAGGATTTTAATGTCATGTTTTACAATTTTGGTTACATTCATGACAGGAATGGTAGTTACTCATTACACAAGTTTTATCAGTTCACAAGTTTATATCGAACACAGTCATGGACAATTTAGTATCTTCAATTCACCTCACTTGCATGTCTTTGGACTGTGGGAGGAAACCGGAGCACCCGGAGTAAACCCACGCAGACACGGGGAGAACATGCAAACTCCACACAGAAAGGACCCGGACCTCCCCACCTGGGGTTCGAACCCAGGACCTTCTTGCTGTGAGGCGACCTTGCCGCCCCGTGAAATAGTAATAGTAAACAACTTTTCTGTTTAGTCAATCAGACACAAAGTTAGACATATAGTGTACATACATTGTGTATTGTACATTCAAACCCATATGTGCAATAATATTGTGTGTGTGTGTTTTATTTTTAGTGCTGTTTGGTTTGCAGTAAATCACATCTGTGTTTTGCTTATCACAGTCACTATGAGTCTGGTTATGGGCATCATTACAGGTATGTCATTACAGATACGATCGGACTCCATTAGCTCTTCATGTTCTATGTATAGACTGTTTCTTACACTGAATGATTCTTGGCGAAACGCTGATTCATATACAAAGGAACAAAATATTTCCAACGCCCATATGAGCCTTGTAAAATATGGAATTATCTCACTAACCTAACCAGTTGCACCACATTTAGCGGCAATGGCGCTACATCTTTAGCCCCCTTTATACAATCTCTATTTTTGAGTAGGCCAATTCAAATCTATTAGATGTGAAAGTAGATGTAAAATAGTTTGGATCTGTGTGGTGCTGCATAACCCAGTTACACCTCAGGATCATTTCATGGACAGATGAGCTTATATTCTTCTTTAAAACCTTCTGACGGACAACCGTCTTTCATGTCCCACTGTAGAGAAACCAACACCATCACTATCCACTATCACTACCACGTTTGACTGTATGTATGTTGTTCTTTGCTTTTTGTTGGACATAATGAGACCCGGAATGTTCAAAAAGTTCCAATGTTAATTGATCTATTAACAGAGCTGTATCCAAGAAAAACCCAAACCAAGCTTGACCCAGGTACTTGTTTTCAAATAGCTGAAAAAACAATGACAATTCATTGGTGTCCTTGAGTTCCATTTTTGCTTGGTCCCTTCTTATTATGGGTCATAAACACTGACCTTTACAGAGGTGAGAATTGAGTCCTAAGTTATTTTATGAGTTCTTTTTGTCACTAAATCATTGGGAACATTGTAGCAGGTTGATACTTCTGGGTAGATTCACCACTGATCTGAGTTTCACAATGTGGTCGATGGAGACCTCAAGTCTTACAAATTGTTTGGGAAGTTCTTGTTTTTTGTCCATTTGAAACTTCTTAAGATTGTAGCATAGTGTTTCTGTAGAAACTGATGGTCATTGAGGAGTTAAGTTACCAATGGTTGCTAAACCAACCTTTTTTATACAGTGACATGGGTATTTTTACATTTGGTAATACACCTTATAAGCATAATTCATGATGGCATGCATTAACATAAAAATGTAGCACATTGTATGTTTCAACTATTCAACTATATGTTTTCAGTTTGTGAAGTTCTGCTTAGTTTTGCTATGGACAAGCACTTACTTTATTCTGATCATATTTTCTCTGTTTTCTATCATTTGCAGGATTTCTGATTAAATGGAGCTTCTGGAAGTCTCAGCAGGACAGGAAGTGCTATGATGACCAAGCCTTCTGGGAGGTACGTGGGTTTTGACATTTACTTTACTCAGCAGAGCATACAGAATTAGCAGTTTAATTGTCTCAGTATTACAGTAAAGCTCTGAGTATCGGCCGATATTAATACTGACCTCGACCCTCGACTTCCTACAGAAAGATGCATTTTTCTCACAGCTTGTCTAGATGAACATTGGACACATAGTGTTAATACATGTTATAATCATACCTGTGTAATGTCAGGTAATTTCGCACGCGTTCATGGGCTCACTGGTTTAGCTTAATGATGTATACCTATTTTTTTGGCTTCTTCCCCTGGTTTTCTTCCAATCTAGTCATTACCAAGTCCCTATTGCAATCCTGTGCCTCTTGCCTTACCCAATGCGTGCAGTCAGCAGCCACTTCTTTTCACATACCAGTGGTGGAATTTCACAAAGAGCCATATCCCGTACAGAGTCATGCTGTGCCCCCCGTGAACCAACAGTTTCACACTAGTTAGCTTAAGATCTTAGCAGTGGTAAACCAGCATGTTAGACTACTGCACCACCTGTGTACCCATAACTATTTTAATGTAGTATTAAAGTAATTTACATGCATTTTACTGAAAATATGCTGGTCAAAAATATACAGAATATTGGTAAATGTTCTAAGCAAAAGAGCACTACATTGTAATGAGTGCCATCAACCTAGTCCTATATAAGGGCACAGAGAATTATCCTGCTGTAGTCAATCATTATCACTAACAAGGAATTAAGAGACTATGCCACAGTAAACTCATAAACATACCATCCCTGATCTTAAGATATTAGCCAATCATGTCTGTGTAGATGTCCAGCCAGCTAACATAATAGACCATTGCAGCAACTGAGTGCCTTTTAAATGAACAAAATTTGTAAAAAGATGTGATTCAATACTTTGGTCACAGGAAAAAAGTAGCAAAAATATTTAAAACTACAATGCCACCATGTGGCATGTCCTTCGGAAGTGTATGAAAACCTTTGAGTATAATTGTAAAAAGGAAGATCAACAAATGAAGCGTTAAATGAGCTTTGTCACCTGAATCATGATGATTTTGCTTTTCTCTTTTGCAGTTCCCACATTTAGCAGTGCGGAAGTAAGGAGCTGGATGAGTCAATAAAGATTTGTATGTTTTCTGTGCATGTTTTCATTGTTTTGCATGTATGAGCTTAATAAAATAAATAAATAAATAAAAGGGCTTAATAAACATTTTTATTTAGAGTTTTCCATCTCTTGATACACTAGTACATACACTTGTAAGGGACATTATGTTATTGCTTGTCAGTTATTTCTGCAACATTTTTTTTAATGCATTTTCTCCCGATTTTTAGCGCATCAAATTTGTACCCAATTGCATCATGTTTCCTCTCTACTGATGCTGACCTCCACCCAATTGTGGAGAGCGAACTGACACACGCACCCTCTGACACGTGAGCAGTAGCCGACTGAATCTTTTCACCTGCACCAGGCGAGATCATATGCCGATCAGCCTTGTGTATGGACAGACAAACATTGTTCATATAGCTGGAGCCTATTCCAGCTTTTCTTTTCAATGGGCGCAAGGCACACAGTCACACCCTGGACGGGGCGCCAGTCCATCGCAGGGCAGACACACGTACACACACACATACCCATTCACCTATATGGCAATTCAGTGTCTCCAATTAACCTGACTGCATGATTTTGGACTGTGGGAGGAAACTGGAGCTCCCGGAGGAAACCCACACAGACACAGGGAGAACATTCAAACTCCATACAGAAAGGACCCGGACCGGACCGCCCCGCCCGGCGATCGCTAAAGACACTATTAAAGGGTTACAAATCTGTAACGAGTTATTCCAGGATCTAAAATGCAAGCCTGATCTCACTGTTTCACAGCTCATTAATTGCCATGCCGTATTTTTTCTCACAACAGTTTGGGTTTTTTGTGAAACCGTGTCTGACACATCTGTCTATGTCATATAAACAATCCGTGTCAGTGGCGGCGCTTTGAAAAGGTCAGTGGTAAACCGGGTCGAAGTTCGATCAGATTGTGAACGTGACAAGTGTGCATCGCTCAGGGAAGCACAGCAGCGTTGCCTGGCTCCACAGGAAACAATTCCACAGCCAGCACAAAAGTGGTTCTGACACTCATACGAATGCAACCTGAGTGATTGAGACCGATCTATATTAGTAAGTCTGTTTCTAAAACATTCATTTAAAAGACTAGGCTTGTTTATTTAGGTTTAAGATGTTCAGAGTGTTCTGGATTGTGTTGCTATCCCCAGTTTCAGTACTTTTGGAAGGACTTTCCCCAGATGCCAAATCTCATTAAATGAACTGCAGCGGGCCTTGTGCGACCAGTGTTAAAATAAGCAACAGGCTAAAAGCTGATAATCGACTCTCTTTGTTTTTATTGGTACTGACAAAAAAAGGTTAGATGAAAAACATGAGTTTACATTCTTTTAGTGTTCCTAGGTAACAAACACCACTAACTGATTGGTGCTGAAAGACTGCTTCTTTCACAAACTTCGGCGCTCAACATGACTAAAGAAATATGAAATTGTGCTTGTATTTGATGTACAGCGACAGCGATACATAAATAAGAGTGCAAACATATTAAAGCTGAAAGCAACGTAACCCAACTTGGCGCACAAAATGAATAGATAAGAAAATAGCAAAAAGGGAACATCATTACCAGTGCTGTTTATCATATAGATGACTGTATATTTGCATTTAGCTGACGAAAGATGAGATTTAGTTGCTGTGACTTGAGTTAGGAGAACGATATTGGTACCTTTGGGGATATGTGTGCTAAAAATGCCTGTCTATGTATTATAATCATACTGGGTCTAAAGTCCACCGGAAAACACTGAGTACAAGGCAGGAATTCTTATTCGCTCACTCACCTCACTCGCATGTGCGAAAAACATGCCAAACTCCCTAACCTCACTTACTTACCCACCTCACTCGCATAAACAGGGAAACAATACTAAACTTTCCACGCAGTGTGGGTTTCCCTGGGACCATGGAGCTGGGTGGCACCCACATGACTGTGCTAGCCTTCCACTCTATTAAAAAAATTGAAAGTAATAAAAAAATGACAACATTCTGGAACCAGGACAACAAAAACAAAGACTCTGCTTTGGAATTATGGGTAATGTAGTATTTCACTGGGACCTTTGAATGATAAATACAGTAAACACTGGAAGTAAATAAAATCTAATGGAATGGTAGCTACGAATGTAACACAAAAGATCAGTGCAACACTGCTAACTGGACTGCAGCTCATAAATAATCTCACATAAATCGTGTACTGCAGCACAGAAACTCAACCATCATGTTCACCCTGTCGGGGCTCCGTCTGTTTTTTTTAAGCTCTATCAACATGAGTTCAAAACTTTATATTTTAAATAATAACATTTTAGGTCAAATTTGAACAAGTCATTTGAAATTCTGGGAGAAAACTGAGTCTAGATTTATAAAAGGGAATGAAAAAAGAAGAGAAATAATACAGTCAGACACTGGGTTTATGATGGTCATGAAGAAAAACCTTTCACTGCCAAAGATCCTCTGTACGTCCAAACTTGAACACCAGACCCCTTAAAAACACAGACAGACAAGAGCTTTAGAGGTGTGAATTATAAAGAAGACAAAGTAGATTTAGAAGGGAGTTACTGTTTTTGGATGTCTGATGAGATTAAAATGCATAAAAATATTACAAACAAGTAAACATTCCATTCATCACTTAATACATTGTTTTTATCAAGAAACTTATAGAGAATTAGAATATATGAAAAAACAATACACACAGTCACTTCTGTCTTAGTGTGAAAATAAGTAAACACATCCTCAAGATTAAGCAATTATGCTGTTAAAAAATGAAGTTATATTTATTTGTTTACATATGAATAAAATATGCTATTAGTTTTGCACTTTGCACGGAATTTTCAACTTTTGGTGGGATAATACACCAATCAGTCATAACATTATGACCACCTTCCTAATATAGTGTTGGCGCCCAAAACAGCCCTGACCCGTGGACTCCACTAGACCCCTGAACGTGTGCTGTAGTGTCTGGCACCAAGATGTTAGCAGCAGATCCTTTAACTCCTGTATGGTGCGAGGTGGGGCCTCAATGGATCGGACTTGTTTGTCCAGCACGTCCCACAGATGCTCGATTGGATTGAGATCTGGGGAATGTGGAGGCCAAGTCAACACCTCAGACTCGTTGTTATGCTCCTCAAACCATTCCTGAAGCATTTATGCTTTGTGGCAGGGCGCATCATCCTGCTGAAAGAGGCCACAGATATCAGGGAATACCGTTTCCATGAAAGGGTGTACAAGGTCTGCAACAATGCTTAGGTAGGTGGTACGTGTCAAAGTAACATCCACATGGATGGCAGGATCCAAGTTTTCCCAGCAGAACATTGCCCAAAGCATCACACTGCATAATCAGTGTTATTAACTTCACCTGTCAGTGGTCATAATGTTATGCCTGGTCGGTGTATATATTACATGAATATACTGTATGATTATAAAAACATTCAATTATAAGAAACAATACATTTCCATATATAATTTTACATTTGACAGTACATTTGAAAGTCAAGAGGTCATACGGAACCAAAGCAAAAGAATAACTATTAATGAATAAATATTGCACCAAAGTACAAATAATCTTTCATTTCATTTATTACATTTATATTGATGCTTTATAAATCACAAGGATTGGGTCATCCACCCCTCTGAGAGACAGGCAATCATGTAGATGCCCAGCCAGCCAAAAGCACAGCTAGGATTCTAACCTGGATCTCAAAGTAATATAGACCCCTGCACCACCAGAGCCCCTAAATAAATTGTTTTGAGTAATTTTTTATACGAATAAAAAATGTAATTTAGTCAATGTAATTTGTTGTGGTGAAGAAGAAAATCAAAGGTTGGTTGTAGCTGGTCAGTCAAGAGACCAGCAGGAAAACTAGCTAGACTAGCCCAACGCCAACATTGCCAGGCTGGAAGACAAACCTACTGAAGACCAGTAAGGTATCTTAAGCGAGAAGATATGTTTGATATCTTACCCAAAGAAGATGAAGGCATTCTGAAAGAAAACAGCAATCCCAGGATACACTGCTGCCTTCGCTGTTAACCAAAACAAACCACATGTTAATGTGCTGGATACCAGGTTTGTGCTTACTTTTTAAATATCTGTTTTATTATACGTAAGTAAGGCTACACATTTATCTGTACCTACGTGGGGATTAGGGTGCTCGTCTAATGTGCTAGCCCACCACCGAGGAGACCTGAGTTCAAGTCTCAGGGGTGCCACTGACCTGGTTAGGCACTTAACAGACACAGTTGGGGCTGAATAAGAAATCACCTCCTTGCCACGGCAATGACGACTCAATCAAGTGGTGGAAGATTGCTGAGTGCATAGCATGATTGTCTGTTTTATTTTATTTATTTTTTTGTATTAACGTAGGATGTTAACGTCAAGTTTTAGACACTTTGGTTACATTGATGACAGGACAGGTAATTAATTACTGGTTACACAAGATTCATCAGTTCAAGTTTTAATGTCTAACAGAGTCATGGACCATTTTTGTATCTCCAATTCACCTCACTTGCATGTCTTTGGACTGTGGGAGGAAAACTGAGCTCCTGGAGGAAACCCACACAGACACGAGGTGAACATGCACCATGAACCCAGGACCTTCTTGCTGTGAGGTGACAGTACTACACATGTAATGATGACTGGCATATCCCTAGCATCCTCATGAAGAAAATGCATCAATACAAACCCTTACCAGGCACAACAAAACCTCCGAACAGAATCCACATGGAGGCAATAAGAGAGCCGAACGCCAGCATGAAGCCGATGAAAAGCCACACTCTAGCAGCTGTATAGAGACACACAAACAATACACAATCAGCAATGCACAATACCATGCAGTAATGCTGATCATGTTGGTGTTACACTAGGTGATTTGGCATGCTCTCTCTGTGTCTCCAGACAGTTGGCACTGGTGTTCACAAAGCGCTAATATGTTGTTCAGGTGTTCAGATATTTTTGATTGAGTACCTGTCTGTCCCATGCAGCCTTCACTGTAACTGTCACCTCTCACCTGGCCATTTGACACTGCATTAATCCTGCATTACACATAGAGAGCAAAAAACACCACCATCAGTTCATCCTACTGAAACTTTCTCTGTTATTAAACACTGTACTAATGACACTTATACCATCATGACAAAAATGATAAGATCTTATTGGGCAGTGAAAGACAACTCCAAAAGTAGATCTGCTGAAAAGTTTAATCACGTGTTGCTCTAGGATTCTATCTGATATTACTTGATGGTTTTACACCTTGCTCCGGAAGAGATTTTGGTAAACCAGCAACCACTGGAAACAGTAATGACTTGTCCCAATTCCATTTGGACATTGTGTCTCCGATTGTGGTTCCTTGTGGCATGGTGTGCCTGACTTGTTGCTGTTATAGTCACTCTGACCCTGAGGGCAGTGGTAGATTTGTATAATGCCAAGCTGGATTCCCACACAGGAGAAAGAAACACTAGGCTTTTGTGTACACTTTTTTGCTAAACCTTCTCTGCATACCACAATACATGGCCAAAAGTACACTCAGGTTTCAGCCACACCCATTGTTACCGAGAGTATAAAATTTGTTGCAGGTAGTAGTAAAATGGCTTAAGTCCAATAAACCCTTTAATAACAACATAGCCAACCTAACAAACCCTATGAGCAATGCAATACTGTGGCTAATACAATAAGTAATTTAACATTTAACTGTCTTTTATATATATATATATATTAGGGCTGTCAAACGATTAAAAATTTTAATCACGATTAATCTCAGAATTTCATAGTTAATCGCGATTAATCGCATTTAAAAGAAATCTGTGTAAATGTTATAGAAAACAAGGATTTTTAAGTGAAATGTTACAATTAAAATGAACTAAATGTACTTATGTTAAAAACTGCTGGGACAAGAGAAAACTGTAAGGGAGTTTTATTCACTCACATACTAGGCAGTAATACTATCCAGCAGAGACCCTTGACTTCATATAAATGTCAGATTGTAGGTTAAAATTTCTCCATCAGCAAACATTGTGAGTGTGTTTTGACCCTTTGGGGCTTCCATAGTGCATGGAATAGCATGCTTGGCTAACGGTATGACTCTAGCTGTTTGCTATTCGGTACCGTAACAGAAGAAGTAATAAAGTGTTCTGCTCCCGACAACTTGTGAATATAACGTGTATTTATTTCTTTATTAAGCAAGTGCATCACTACAATGCTCGGTTACATTATGTTAACAAACCGCAAATGAAACAAACGGTGGCAAGTCTGACGTTAAAACGTTGGTGCACGGTCAAGTCTCAACATGAACTACGGATGACTCGCAGGGCCAAATAGAATTTGCGTTAACGGCACTATTTTTTAAATCGCGTTAAATTGAGATTGCGTTAATGCGTTATTATCGCGTTAACGTCGACAGCCCTAATATATACAGGGGTTGGACAAAATAACTGAAACACCTGGTTTTAGACCACAATAATTTATTAGTATGGTGTAGGGCCTCCTTTTGCGGCCAATACAGCGTCAATTCGTCTTGGAAATGACATATACAAGTCCTGCACAGTGGTCAGAGGGATTTTAAGCCATTCTTCTTGCAGGATAGTGGCCAGGTCACTACGTGATGCTGGTGGAGGAAAACGTTTCCTGACTCGCTTCTCCAAAACACCCCAAAGTGGCTCAATAATATTTAGATCTGGTGACTGTGCAGGCCATGGGAGATGTTCAACTTCACTTTCATGTTCATCAAACCAATCTTTCACCAGTCTTGCTGTGTGTATTGGTGCATTGTCATCCTGATACACGGCACCGCCATTGGATGCACATGGTCCTCCAGAATGGTTCGGTAGTCCTTGGCAGTGACGCGCCCATCTAGCACAAGTATTGGGCCAAGGGAATGCCATGATATGGCAGCCCAAACCATCACTGATCCACCCCCATGCTTCACTCTGGGCATGCAACAGTCTGGGTGGTACGCTTCTTTGGGGCTTCTCCACACCGTAACTCTCCCGGATGTGGGGAAAACAGTAAAGGTGGACTCATCAGAGAACAATACATGTTTCACATTGTCCACAGCCCAAGATTTGCGCTCCTTGCACCATTGAAACCGACGTTTGGCATTGGCACGAGTGACCAAAGGTTTGGCTATAGCAGCCCGGCCGTGTATATTGACCCTGTGGAGCTCCCGACGGACAGTTCTGGTGGAAACAGGAGAGTTGAGGTGCACATTTAATTCTGCCGTGATTTGGGCAGCCGTGGTTTTATGTTTTTTGGATACAATCCGGGTTAGCACCCGAACATCCCTTTCAGACAGCTTCCTCTTGCGTCCACAGTTAATCCTGTTGGATGTGGTTTGTCCTTCTTGGTGGTATGCTGACATTACCCTGGATACCGTGGCTCTTGATACATCACAAAGACTTGCTGTCTTGGTCACAGATGCGCCAGCAAGACGTGCACCAACAATTTGTCCTCTTTTGAACTCTGGTATGTCACCCATAATGTTGTGTGCATTGCAATATTTTGAGCAAAACTGTGCTCTTACCCTGCTAATTGAACCTTCACACTCTGCTCTTACTGGTGCAATGTGCAATTAATGAAGATTGGCCACCAGACTGGTCCAATTTAGCCATGAAACCTACCACACTAAAATGACAGGTGTTTCAGTTATTTTGTCCAACCCCTGTATATATATACTGCATATATACAGTGTATCACAAAAGTGAGTACACCCCTCACATTTCTGCAAATATTTCATTATATCTTTTCATGGAACAACACTATAGACATGAAACTTGGATATAACTTAGAGTAGTCAGTGTACAGCTTGTATAGCAGTGTAGATTTACTGTCTTCTGAAAATAACTCAACACACAGCCATTAATGTCTAAATAGCTGGCAACATAAGTGAGTACACCCCACAGTGAACATGTCCAAATTGTGCCCAAATGTGTCGTTGTCCCTCCCTGGTGTCATGTGTCAAGGTCCCAGGTGTAAATGGGGAGCAGGGCTGTTAAATTTGGTGTTTTGGGTACAATTCTCTCATACTGGCCACTGGATATTCAACATGGCACCTCATGGCAAAGAACTCTCTGAGGATGTGAGAAATAGAATTGTTGCTCTCCACAAAGATGGCCTGGGCTATAAGAAGATTGCTAACACCCTGAAACTGAGCTACAGCATGGTGGCCAAGGTCATACAGCGGTTTTCCAGGACAGGTTCCACTCGGAACAGGCTTCGCCAGGGTCGACCAAAGAGTCCACGTGTTCGGCGTCATATCCAGAGGTTGGCTTTAAAAAATAGACACGAGTGCTGCCAGCATTGCTGCAGAGGTTGAAGACGTGGGAGGTCAGCCTGTCAGTGCTCAGACCATACGCCGCACACTGCATCAACTCGGTCTGCATGGTCGTCATCCCAGAAGGAAGCTGACGCACAAGAAAGCCCGCAAACAGTTTGCTGAAGACAAGCAGTCCAAGAACATGGATTACTGGAATGCCCTGTGGTCTGACGAGACCAAGATAAACTTGTTTGGCTCAGATGGTGTCCAGCATGTGTGGCGGCGCCCTGGTGAGAAGTACCAAGACAACTGTATCTTGCCTACAGTCAAGCATGGTGGTGGTAGCATCATGGTCTTGGGCTGCATGAGTGTTGCTGGCACTGGGGAGCTGCAGTTCATTGAGGGAAACATGAATTCCAACATGTACTGTGACATTCTGA
This sequence comes from Trichomycterus rosablanca, assembly GCF_030014385.1. NCBI lineage: Eukaryota > Metazoa > Chordata > Actinopteri > Siluriformes > Trichomycteridae > Trichomycterus > Trichomycterus rosablanca. The sequence goes on from NC_085992.1 coordinate 15,174,708, forward strand.
AACAGAGCATGATCCCCTCCCTTTTCCAACAGGATAACGACCCCAAACACAACCTCCAAGATGACAACTGCCTTGCTGAGGAAGCTGAAGGTAAAGGTGATGGACTAAACCCAATTGAGCACCTGTGGCGCATCCTCAAGTGGAAGGTGGAGCAGTTCAAGGTGTCTAACATCCACCAGCTCCGTGATGTCATCATGGAGGAGTGGAAGAGGATTCCAGTAGCAACCTGTGCAGCTCTGGTGAATTCCATGCCCAGGAGGGTTAAGGCAGTGCTGGATAATAATGGTGGTCACACAAAATATTGACACTTTGGGCACAATTTGGACATGTTCACTGTGGGGTGTACTCACTTATGTTGCCAGCTATTTAGACATTAATGGCTGTGTGTTGAGTTATTTTCAGAAGACAGTAAATCTACACTGCTATACAAGTTGTACACTGACTACTCTAAGTTATATCCAAGTTTTATTTCTATAGTGTTGTCCCATGAAAAGATATAATAAAATATTTGCAGAAATGTGAGGGGTGTACTCACTTTTGTGATACACTGTATATATACACACACACAAGACGTTATACATTTAATTATTTTAACATTTATTTTATGTGACTTTGCACTTTTTATTGTATTTAGTCATTTTTTATTGGTTTGCTGAGGTTGATTGAATTTTATTTTTCCTTATTGTTATTACTAAATACCATCGTAAAGTCGAAAATGACAGAAGCTGAAATGACGCAAGTGGAAGTGTAACTGTATATGCATTCAACTTTGTGGCAAAAGTTTGGGGAATGCCTTATTTGCTGTTCCTGCATGACAAAGCATGGTAGTGAAGAAACTCCAGAGACCTGCACAGATTCCTGACCTCGACCCCACCACATATACATTAATAAGCAGATGCTTTCATCCAAAGCGACTTACAAATACAATTTAAGCAATTTATGGTTAACAGTCTTACTCAGGGGCTGCATTTAGACAGCGGCAAACCTAGCCGTGGTGAGGCTTGAACCAGAGACCTTCTAATTGCTGGTCCTGTACCTTAACCATTGTGCTACCACTGTTCACAATACATCTTTGAGGGCTCATAAGCTTACAAAGGCAAATTCTTTGTGAAAAGCCTTCTCAGAAGAGCCATAAAAAAGCATATAAATGGCCATGGCTTTAAAATGGGATGTCCAACAAGCACTTGTGTACTTCCCTTTCACTTCAAAATCTAAACAAATAAAATGTGGAAATGTGCACAAATTCCAAGGTAAAGGCAAACACTACAGATAGAGAAATGTAGAGAAAATGTTAGAGAAAAAAGCTGAACATACATAAGAAATGCTATGGTGGCGATGACTCCACAGGTATGGTACGCGTGGTGAAACTCCTCCTCTTTGGGGTACATTATGGCTGCATCAATTATGATCCACCAACCTGTGAAAAACTACAAAAAAGATACCTTTTCATTTTACATTTAATAAAAACCAAAAATACACCAAAGTTACGCTTTTTTTCTTTTGCAATGTAGCCAATTATGCAGTACAGATTTAAAATTTTTATTTTATTCCTAAGAACTGGAGGTGTGTTTTAGTTAAATTTCTCCAAGAGGCTGTGAAAGACTAATATAAAATCACTGAAAGCTTTTAAAGGCAGATGTTGCTCCTAAAGGTAATTCTACTTGTCATAAAGTATTTTTTTCACAAACGGGATATGAGTGTTGGTTAACTTCATCCCTTAAATAAATATCATTCTTTTACAAAGTGTGACAAATGTGCAATAGCACAGACAAATAGGAAGGGGGGGCAAATACTTCTTCACAGCACTGTAGGGATGTAATATATTTTCTGATTTTTTGTCCATGACTAGGGTGTCAGCCACGGCTGGGGATTCAAACCCTGTATTTAAACAACAGTAGGCTAGCGTAAATTACTGTTGCAACACCCAAACACCTTGGATTAGTATAATATTTTTCTTACTTAGGTCAAAGGACAAAAATAAAGTGGATTAAATTCAACACACCAATACGCCAGCTGCTATTGAGGCAATGGTATTTCTCTTCTCAGCCCAGTCAATGTTGCACTCACAGTCGCCACATCTGATGCCATCCAAGAACCCCGACATCTTTCTAAACATAAGATACATAAATACAAACGTTTATAAATTACATTAAATTACAGCATTCACAATCCGGTAACAAATAAAAGAACACACACAATGACTGGTGATAAAATAACTACAATAGAGTATTAGGCCAGCACAAGTTGCCAGAACAGGTTTACTGCCAACGATTCTGGAGTCTCTCCAACTGTACTGAACCACCGTTCTTTCAAAAGCTCCCAACAATTGTTTACCTATCCAACATTTTACTCAAAGTGTTTGGCTGATGATTTTATCTGTAATGAAAAAAAGTTATTTAGGAATTTAAGAAAGATGCAAAACAGAAGCATTTTCACTAGTGGTTTTAGACTTTTGGCCTTCACTGGTTATATAACAATAATAAATACAACTATTGCAAAATAAATAATCTATTTTTATTTTATGTCAACTGGAATACTTGACTAAAACTTCTAAAGAAAAAAACCCGGCTAGTTCCTAAATAGTGACTTATTCCATATATTAGTTAACTTAATAAAGGTATAAAACATTATGCTTTGTGTATCCCTTGTAGTGCACTCCAGTTTAAACACAAAGAGGTTTGGGATTTGGCCCTAGATCATAGACTGTTTTGGTTGAAGAGTCACCAGACCTGTAATTATTAATCATATTAATTGTTAATAATAATGTAGTGATTATTTTCAAATAAACTGCAATACTTAACAAATAAATAAACAAAAAGACCAGCTGAACGACTCGTTTATATTGCTAAGCTGAATTGTCTTTGTGGCTCTGCGTAACCATGAAAACATGGAATAACCTATTACTCATTTTCGAGGTAAACAGTGTACAAAACAAAGATTATTTATTATTTTATTGACATGAAAATAGAAACAATACCAAAATAAAGAAATAATTAGTTGTCTTGACGTGTATGTGAAAATTCAGCTACGTGTAAACATCTTATTTCCGACTAGCAAGCTGCTCAGGGACTAGTCCCAATTCCTCACACATTTCTTACACATATGCACTACAAAGACTTCCGAATAATACATTCTGCACCCTCCCTAGTGCACTAATTGTTACAAATAACTGATTTAGGATACAGCTCAAGCGCAACCAGACTAGCTACATTATTTAGGAAACAATATCTCTGTTAACATTTCCACTAATTGCATTGTTAAGAACGGAGTTAGAACGTTGAAGTCGACTCGAATAAAACGATATATGTGGATTTAAAATATGTAAATCTATTTACCTTCGGTATTTCCTATTGCCTGTAATCCACAACGAACAAGTCTTTGGTTTCCTACAGAGCCCTGGTAATGCGCATGCGTGGAAAACTCACATGCGTTGGGTTTTGCAGTACAATAGGCTTGTTCGAGATGAACTGCGCCTCGCCTTGGTGGTCAGCGAGAGCTGCCGGTTGCAGTTGGGGGAGGAGGTTCAAAGAAAGCCGTCAAGTCGGACAGTCGCCACCTGCAACCCACGTGAGCTACAGCGGATCTCGTGGCGTTTGCGTTCTGCGTGGCTGATGAAGTGGATGCAGTAGAAATCGCTCTGCTTTTGCGTGAAATCGAACTAAACATTCTTGATCACTGAGCAGGTTAAGCCCAGCGTTTGTTTTCCAAATCCATAGTGGTGAATATAGATGACCATAAAGTGTCAAACTAAGTTTCTGTAAAATCTGTAAATAAATATAGTTTTACTCATCATTCATTTATCTTGTAGATTGGTGAAAAAGAAAAGTTCTAACAAACATGTTATCAAACACATATTTATGTTATTGAATAGATTTAAATATTTGTCTACAACAATTTAAATGAATAGACCTAAACTAAGTAGCCTATTTTTCAAGACTGTCTATTGAAACATTTCACATGAAAACGTGTGAATACATAATTCCAAATATCAAATCAAATCAAGGTTTATTTGTCACATACATGGTCATACACAGTACAACTGGCAGTGAAATGCTTTAGTGACTGCTCCGCCACAGTAATTACAAAACTACAAATAGTTAAAAAAATATATTATACAACAAAATATAAAAAAAGTTTTTAAAAGTAAGAGTTTAGGACATTAGAAAAATTTACAATAAATTAAAAAGAGCAATTTAAAGTAAAGTGAACATCAGAAGAATTACAATATAATTACAAAGGGCAGTTTAAAGTGAACAAGTGTGTAAAGTGACAAGTAGTGCAGAAACTGTGCAACATGATGCTACATAATGCTATACAGATGTGATAAATAATAAATACACAATACTAATCTATACATATACATACATATACACATAAAACAGTATACACGCATATACTTATATACACATACATATGTCCACATATATACACATACATACACATATAAAATAGATTGTGCACATTTGTAAATGGTGCCTAAATGCTGTTTTCGTTGAGGACCGACATAGCTTGTGGGAAAAAGCTTCTTCTCATCCTCTCCGTTTTTGGCTTTTAGAGCACGAAAACCTCCTGACTGTCAGCACCGTTTCCTGTATATGGACTGCAGGTCAGGAAGCTCAGTCCGGATTATGCGTTCAGCTGAACGCACCACCCTTTGTAGGGTGGTGCGTTCAGCTGAACAAATATATGGTTTGTTCAAGGTAGAATTAGTGAATATGATAAACAATGTATGTAAAAGTGTTCTAGAAATAATTAGATGGAAATTATAAAGTGCACTCAATCAGACCTTAATCATTATGTTTGTGTATATGGTAAATAGACTGCAATTATATTGTGTCAAAGTGGCTTAAAGTCCAAACTGTCTACATAATTATTTTGTCTACGTAAGGACTTAATCACATTTACCCTTCTTTAGGCTTGTTCCAAAAATACAACATTTTGTAGAGGATGTTGTCCCCCTCTATAGTCTCTCAGAATTTAGAGGTCATTTCAGACATTCTGAAAGCAAAGTTTAGGAGACTCCGATGCCTGCACTTGAGGAATGTCCAATCCATCAGCTCAGCGGTGTCTGCTTGTTGCATTCTACACAGTGTTTGCTTGGAGCCAGTAGACCATGGTGATGATGTGCAGGATGAAGAGGATGATGAACAGCATTCACTACAACCTCACAACCAAGATGCAGTTCATTATAGAGACATAATAAAAAAAATGTTTTGTGTCATCTTTAACTTTATGCCTGTTGGAGATCATTTTATGTTCAACTTGCTTAACTGTTCACAGTAACAGTAATTGTGACCGGGGTGCCCAAATGTTCGCATGCCACTGTATTTTATAGATGCATTGTTAAACAGTAAACTTCAGTATGCTCACCGATGTGCCCAGTATGAATCACTAATGAATAATGTGGTTAATAAGTACATTGTACAATTGTGTAGAAGTTTGTGCTTTTTCGAGCACTGACAAATCAGTTATTTAGGCATTGATGATGAATAGTGGCTGTGGTTTATTGAAGATGAATCTCTTGACACAATCATCATCTGAACAAGATTGTTTTGTTCTTCCAGAACAGCTTACCTTCTGGCCTTGGTTCTTGTAAAGAAACATGACACCATGCTCATCCACACATTTTTATTTATGTAGCATATTTTAAAATGTTTACAAAGTTTACAAGGAAGAATGAAAAATAAATCAAAGTGTAATAGTGATAGAGTGTTATTAAAAACAGTTAAGATGTAAAATATTACAGCAATTCAGATTGCTTTATATTAATAAAATTGAAAGACAAGAACCATTAGAAGTTCTAGAAAAACATCAAGATAAAAAGATCTGTTACATTAAAGAAATATCAGGTAGCCTACTTGAGTCTTTTCATGATATGGAATGATAATTATAAAATATGTTGCAATTTGTACGAAAATAAACTGTCATGCTACTAGAAAGCATGATAGTATTTCGCAAATATCAGGTCTTTTTTTTATTTTATTATTTTATTATTTTTATTATTTTAAACAACATAACATACAGAACAATAAAAAAAGAATACAAATTCTCGTGGAGGATGTCATACCTATAAATTACAATCTAGGGGGTGCAAAATAATAATAATAAAAAAGAAAATAAGATTAAAAAAAAACAGAGGAACAAGCCATACAATAATACAATGAGAAACTTAAAACAGTAAAATATCAGGTCTTTAAGACAAATAAACTGAGATTTAGAATGAAACGAAACAACCGCCAGAGGATTAAGCTCTGTCGTCATCAAGCCGTCTCTCAGGCAGCGCAGCCCGTGGAGAGCAACTGCAGTGACCGGTTCCGCCGCCTGCAGCCGCCCCGCTCTCGCGAGATTATAACGAGTCTGTCATCGTGACCCGCCGAGCCAGGCGGCGATCGGTCTGCGCAGCGCCGGGTTAAGTCGAACAAGCCTAATGACAAACTGCGTTCCTATTTGACATTAAAGCTGCAGTACGTAACATTAGATTCTAAAAGGAAAAAGGTGGAGCTGGGTGCTGCCACCAAAGGCAAAATAAAACATAATAAAAAATTAAGTTAAAGTTAATATTTGACTGTGAATATGCACTGATTTGATGCTTGCATGTCTTGACTGTGGGAGGAAACCGGAGCACCTGGAGGAAACCCAATTCCTCACACATTTCTTACACATATAGATTTGATGCTTGCAACCATCAGATAATCTGCGCTGTACAGGCATGTGGAGAAAAGATTGTCCAGATGTATCTATCCACAATGGCTTTTGTAAATGAAATATTTCTTGCAACTGAGTGTCGAACAGCAACATGTCAGTTAAAATATCCCCATGGTGTTAGTGAGTGAAATGTGCTGCTCTGCAATAGACCTGTGTATTTAAGAGTGAAGCAGAATGAAGTGGATAGTGAACAGTTATGATTGTAATGCCCTGCAACATTTCCATGTAAAATATTTACTTTGCCTTATATTGAAATGAAATGTAGTTTTTTATGGTTATTAATAGATTAATTGAACAATAAATGCATGTTTAATAAATCACCTGTTTGTGCAGGAGTGGAGCGTAAACTATACTATGCATTACATTAATGTCCAAATCACATGGAAATAGCATGCGTGCTTAGAACTAGAAATGTTTTTGAGTCTAATGTAGGATACAATATATTTTAAACCATAACAGCCTAAACCAGCATTTAAATACTAAATGCCAACTTAACAGATGCCCAGGACATTTCCATTTTCGGCCTTTAGCAGACACCTTTATCCAAAGAGACGTACAGTGCAGTTAGTCAAAGTCAAAGTGAACTTTAAGTTACTTAAAGCGTTTCTCAAGTTACAGTATACTGTCTGAGCAATTGAGGCTTAAGGGCCTGGCTCAAGGGTCCAACAGCAGCAACCTGGCAGCTGTGAGGCTTGAACCAGTGACCTTCTGATTACTAGTCCAGTACCTTAACCACTAGGCTACAGCTTGCAAAGGGTACATCTGATGATTGGGAGGAATTATTGATTATTAATGCCATGGCTGAATAACAGTTTAAATCTTTAAAACCATCAATTATCTTTGTTTCTTAGTTGGTTAAAATCATAACAAATCTACTGTTTAAATCATTATACTGCAGCTCAACACTAGCAAGTAATCAGACACAAAACATAAAAAGAACTACAACTTTATTGTAATTTTAGTGGTACATGAAATGCAAAACAAAAAAATGTTAGAACAAGTCAACAAACTGTAATAGTGATCCTAATATAGAATTGATTTTCATATGCATATTACATATAAATGCAAAAGTACTGAAAAAAAATTTATATGAAAAAACCCACACTTGGACAGTGGTATTAATGAGCTTTCACAGTTCTATATAAGCCATTATTGTCATATTCATTCATGTATAAACTAAATAAACAAATTACAAGAAACACATTTAAAAAAAAAAGTTGCTTGGTCAGTGCTATAAATGAGATTTAATGTTCATATCACATTCTGGATAAACATGGACATAAAAAAATATTGTACACTCAGTGCTAGGCATGAGCGTAGTGTTTAATTATAAGCCCTTAAATCATTCCAAGCAGCTGAAGAGCAACAGAAATGGACAGGATGATCACTCCGAAAAGGCCGATGTAGCCATAGGCCCCGTACATCCTCTTGCTAGGGTCTAGAAGGGGTGAGGAAGTAAATAACGCATTGATAAAACATACAGCAACACATGCAGATGATAGCTTTTAATAAGGTTTAGACTTTTGAAATATCTGATACAATCAAGTATTACCCAACCAATCACAAACCATAATGTTAGTGAAGAAAAACAAATTGCAGCAGACAGCTTCTGTCCAATCTAGCACTAATCTATTCTCTCTCACAAGTGTGAGAAAAAATATAACAGACAAAATTAGAAAATCATGTTTTTGATTTATTCATTTTTCTTTACTGGTTTAAACAGCATGCAATTTTTATATACAATGGGGTTAAACACATGTCCACCCACTTTTTCTTTTATTCATACTTATAGTGCATTTATCATATTTAAATGTACATAAATTTTGACTTTGTACCTACAAATATGAACATTAAAGTATGTATTGTAAGCACAGAAAGACATATTAAAAACCCAAATTAATAAAATAAAAACTATACAGACACCACAAATTTAGTATTTGGGCCCTTTTTTATAACAAATACACCAAAAGTCCCTCTAATGGACTTACAATATAAAAATCCTGCATTGATTTACAAAGCAGTAGCTATATCTTAAATAAGTGTAAGAATAAGTGTGTACTAAAAAAGTACAAGCAGTGTATTTAAGACTCACCACCAGTGTAGTAACCCCAGGCATAGGAGAACCTGCTAGTCACCCAGATAGCACCCAGCACTGCGGCAGCCGTCTAAAGAAAAAAAAATCAGAATAATGTGGATCAAGTCATTAAGAAAAATGAGTTTTCAGTACCCAACACCAAACATTAATCACATTTGTGCTGGTTTCTTGACCAGACAGAAGATATCCATAACAGAGCGGCAGGAGGTGACTTCTAATCAGAAAACCTGAAAAATGTCTGCACAGCGCCAACCAGACCAGGTCATTATTTGAGCTAAGGGAGTAATATGGCAATGAACTCACCTATGTTACATATTAACTAAATTGTAAAACACACCTGCTGGTGCCCAATCTGTTTGGCAATCTTTACAATGCTAATATGTAGTTTATTGTGTTTATGTTGTGCCAAAACCATTCAAATTAGCTTTACAAAAGCACAAATACTCCTAAAAGCATCACGACTGTTGCTGTGGAACATAATCAAAACAGTGAGTTGTAAACTTACGGGATATACCAGTGCAGCAATGGTCTGGAAAACCAGCCACTGTGGGTAGACCTCCAGTGTGTTCTGATGGGCTCTTTGAATGCAGTTGAACACATCATCCTTAGTGCTGTACATTGTGGGGTACTGAAAATGCAAAACAAAATGTTTGCATGTTACACAATGCTTTAGTAAAAAAAAAAATCTAAAATCTTCCTAAGCAAAGAACTGCTTGCTTTACTTAAAACTAAATACCATGTTTGCAGTATAAGTACATCATGTTGTACCCTTAATTTTTATTAGTAAATTGATTAAATGTCATGTACATCTTCATCCTACAAGGTCTGCATGAAAAAGTTTAACACATTGATTTACCAGTTTCTTATGATTTTTAGCCCAAATAAAACTGAAGTCTATCAAGAATTAGATACTGAATATAAAGTAAAAAGCTTATGTTTGTTTATTAGGATTTTTACATCACGTTTTACAATTTTGGTTACATTCATGACAGGAACGGTAGTTACTCATTACACAAGGTTAATCAGTTCACAAAGTTATATCGAGCACAGTCATGGACAATTTAGTGTCTCCATTTCACCTCACTTGAATGTCTTTGGACTGTGGGAAACCGGAGCACCCGGAGGAAACCCACGCGGACACGGGGAGAACATGCAAACTCCGCACACAAAGGACCCGGACCTCCCCACCTGGGGATCAAACCCAGGACCTTCTTGCTGTGAGGCGATAGTACTACCCACTAAGCCACCGTGCCACCCATGGGGACTGATACTTACTGTTCTACTGATACTATTGTAATATGTTACAGTTTAACAAAACAAGAACTGAACTGGATTCATGAAAAATAATTTAATACAAAATCATGTCCAGATGTTAAAATGTAAATGTATTAAAAGGTCACCCCACACTACACAGTCTATTAAATTGAACCACAACCCAAAAGTTGGCAACAGTACAAATGCGTTATCATCCCAACTTTATCTTGAAATGTGTTGCAGGCCTGAAATGCAGGATGAGATGTATATTAACAAAGAAAATGAAGTTGACCAGACAAAACATGAAATATTTTGGGTGTATACTGTCCTCAATAAAATAAAAGTCAAAGTTAATGTAAGAAACATTTTTTAGTTGCATTATCCATACTGTTTTAGCTTTTTAATAGTGTTTGGAAGCTGGTAAAGACAGCAAGCCAGCAATGTTCATGTATCTGACAGCCAGGGCGTGATATCACATTCTTCTAAACCATGCTTACGAGAAAACTTGTACTTAAGTCCAATGTAAACAAGTGGACACCGTCCCTTTTCAAATTCTATACTAAACATGAATAAAAACTCAACTAAAATACATAATCACTGCTAAAACGAACAGTAATAAACTAAAATAAACATTAAATCCACACCCCCTCTTCCAAAGGGCCTAGTTAAAAACAAGTGTGAATCGGTTCAACCAATTCATTCAAAAATCCGATTCCTACGAGTTAATATTGCGTTTGTTGTCGGTTCCATAGCTAATACCGTGGTTGTACTTTGTATCCTCGATTATACTTAAGTGAAACTGTTTATTAGAATTGTGTAAACATTTTAACATGCATAACGCTTATTTTTATGAAAGCTCTTCAGAAGTTCTTCCTATTGTTATAACACTAAAGCGTAGGCTGAAGGTAAACAATCCAGGTTCCACCGTTACATAAGCAACCTGACCTTTAAATACACATCGAATATAAATGTACGATTTATTTAGAAGTAAATAAAGTCTTAATTCACCTTCACATTGTATTTCTTTCGTGCACCTCCGACTTTTACACCAAGGTAAGTCAACATGACCCAGCTGTATAAGTAGGTGAAGATCGCATAGCCGAAATTTGCAGGTAAAATGTCGATGATCTCCATTTTGAAGGTCTCTCAGTAGATCTGCGCTGTGAAGGCTGAAGGTGCAGACGGTTATTAAGCAGGTAAATGCAGAGTCACGCTTTTGTAAGCGAGATTTATGTGTGTAAAAGGGAACAGTTCAACATGGACAGAAGATAACAGTGAAATCTCGCGATAAAACCCAGAGCTGTGAGTGAGAGGAACTCCCAAGCTCACACCCACCCTGCTCCACTGATCTAGTTACTGAAGAGGTCATGTGTAGGTAATAAGTACTAAGAACTTTATTCTTTCTTTAAGGGTGTTTTTAAACTCCAAGCTTGATTTAGCTATTTTCTAACGAAAATAAAGTGACTGTCTCAAAATAGTGTACACCAAAAAGCCCAAACACCCCCCCCCATAGAAATCAGAAAACTAATCAATGCTCTGAACATGCAACATACAATCTTCCCACAGTAAAACTAGTCTTAGATAGATAGATAGATACTTTATTAATCCTGAAGGAAATTAAGGCCTCAGTAGCAAGTTATACAGATCATAAGTAATAATACACACTATAAATATTCACATTATACAAACAAGTACATGCATAATCACACTACAACACACTACAACATGTCCTTAATAGTCTTGTCATTTTCTTAAATTATGTAAATAAACCTAATTTTAAATATTTGACATCCAAGTTTTCTTTTTCAGTAAATTTTACTTCTTTATGCAAGTCAAAAAGGTAGTCCAATAATCCAATGTTTAAATAAAACAACCAGCACACATTGAAGTCCCTGTGACTCATTCCTAACAGCTTTTACTTCTGCAATATGTTTTACCTTCTAAAAAATAACCCAGATGGCAGAGTTGCGTTGAATTATGGACTTTGGTTTTTACTGTTGCTAATGAAAAAAAAAAAAGAATCATTAATCATTAAACATCTGCTAGGTTACTGCTAGGGCTGTTATAATTAAAATTCTGACATTGAATAAATGTTGACATTAAGCTGGCTGATACTGCATAGGCCTGTTTTGAATGTGTTTAGAAGAGATTTTTACCAACAATAAAAAAGAAATAAAAATAACAAGCACCTAAGTCATGGTGGCCTGGATTCAAACCTGATATGGCTATACCAATCAGCCATAACAATTAAACCACCTTGTTTCTACACTCACTGTCCATTTTATCAGCTCCACTTACCATTTAGAAGCACTTTGTAGTTCTACAATTACTGACTGTAGTCCATCTGTTTCTATGCATGCTTTGTTAGCTCCCTTTCACCCTGTTCTTCCACGGTCAGGACCCCCACAGGACCACCATAGAGTAGGTATTATTTGGGTGGTGGTTAATTTTCAGCACTGCAGTGACACGGACATGGTGGTGGTGTGTTAGTGTGTGTTGTGCTGGTATGAGTGAATCAGACACAGCAAAGCTCCTTGAGTTTTAAAATACTGTGTCCAATACTATTAGACACTCCTACCTAGTTGGTCCACCTTGTAGATGTAAAGTCAGAGACGATTGCTCATCTTTTGCTGCTGTTTGAGTTGGTCATCTTCTAGACCTTCATCAGTTGTCACAGGATGCTGCCCACGGGGCGCTGTTGGCAGGATATTTTTGATGGGTGGACTATTCTCAATCCAGCAGTTACAGTGAGGTGTTTCAAAACCCCAACATTGCTGCTGGGTCTAATTTACTTATACCAGCACAACACACACTAACACACCACCACCATGTCAGTGTCACTGCAGTGCTGAGAATGATCCACCACCCAAATAATACCTGCTCTGTGGTGGTACTGTGGGGGTCCTGACCATTAAAGAACAGCATGAAAGGGGGCTAACAAAGCATGCAGAGGTAATTGTAGAACTACAAAGTGCTTCTATATGGTAAGTGGAGCTGATAACATGGACAGTGTGTGTAGAAACAAGGAGGTGGTTTTAATGTTATGGCTGATCGGTGTGTATATATATATATATATATATATATATATATTTAAGCAATAGAACACGAGAGGGAGTGTGTTATCACGAATAACATCACGGCTGTGATTCGGTCGCAGGCACGAGCCGAAGGGGAGTGCCGTAGATCTTCACAGCCGTGATGTTATTCGTGATAACACACGACCTCAAGTGTTCTATTGCTTTTATACAACAGTTTTCACAAAATAAATTAAGAAAATAAATCAAAGAAGCCCTAAATTTAATAATAAATATGCTTTAATATTGACAATACCTTCCGCCAAAAAGTAGTTCCACAACCAATATAAAGTTTAACACTACAAAGCAAACATCCCAAGTTGCAAAAACTCATTTTAGGGAGGTAAGAACAACAACAAGAAAAAGGTAAGAACCTCCGAAGGGAAAAAAAGAAATAAAAAAACCTCTTGCACACACCAGAGGATATACGGGTGATAACAGAACTCTTAGAAGCTGCTAACTGGGCTATTATGCTAACTGTTCGCGTTACAAACACATTAAAGTTCCCTACATAGTGCCCTAGAATGTGTATCAAATCACGGATTTATGTTCGCTACACAGTGCACTAGATAGTGAATTAGACGATTGGTTATGTTCCCTATACAGTGCGATAAATTGTATATCAGATCACGGATTTAAAACGTGATCGGGAGCTGTGTCGCCTGCGTGCACGTTTGTGTGTGAAGTATTATTGGAAAGAAATACAGGAGATAAACTGTTCAGTAGAGCTTTGTTTTATTGCATCCTTAAACTGAACCCACGCATGCGTATACGGCATCAAGCATAACTCCGTATTCTGTGTTAACCCTTTAACGTCTTAAAGACATAGTTCAACAGTGTGCATGCAGCTTGTCGTTACTGGCAACGCGTCAGCGGAGTAATACCGTTGTGGTGTGAAAAGCCCGTGCTGTTGTCACGAATATCAAAACGGTTAGAACGCTTCTCAACCAATCAGATTGTACGGTCGGAACTAACTGTTGTAAATATATATATGCATTATGCCAGATGCCACACAGCACCTAAATCATGGTGGCCTGGATTTAAATCTCACTTTTAGTCCCTGTCCCTAACAATCAACATGTATGTTATTGTAAGAAAAGTGATGAAATCGCAATTGCTAAGTAAGCAAAGGGTATATTTCCACCGCGACCCAGATCAGGACAAAGCTGTTAATGCAAAGAAATGCCTAAATATATACACTACTTCTGTTTGCCTCTGCTTAATACATACCTGCTCGATTATTCGGTATTTACGCTTAATTTACATATGTACGTTTTCACTAGGACACGTCACTTCCTCAGTTTCTGAAACGTGATTGGACAAAACCGTGTCAACGTAAAATGACCTAGCGAAATCTAACGCACCTATTTGGAGAAAACGAAAGTAACAAGTAGAAACGATACTACACATCGATTCTATGAATATCTTACCGTTGTTTCACGGCAAAGTAGCCTAACACTATAATCACATTACACAGAAATTGGGTTCGTTTGATTTTCAGCACTTTTCAGCAGTATTATTATATATTTCTCAATGGAGTCCGGGGGAAAGAATTACATGTCTTCACTCAATGAACACTGTCAGAAAAACAAACTGTCTCTGCAATTTGAAGTGGTGAATACTAAAGGACCAGATCACATAAAAACGTAAGTTATGTTGCCTTTATGTAAAACAGTACAAGGACAGATGCAATATACAGTTACATTTCAACATGTAAGGGACGTATGCAGCCCCGGTTCTGGACTGCTTTGCTTGGGGGGGCAGTAAAACCTAATGAGGGGGCATGTTGATAGTCATGTTTTTGAAGCCAGAAATATATTCAAGGCTTGATTTGTGCATGAATGATGACAGCCAAGCTATTGATACTGGCTTAAAGTGATGTATGAGGTAAATAAATAAAAATGCATGTTTTCGAACTTAAACTTAAAACCCAATGATTAAAAAAAACATGTTGATTATGTAAATGGAGAAAAAAGATTATCTAATTGTATTTCATTTTAATACGCCCCCTTAATTAAATTGCCATTACTAATAGAACAACTCTATTTCTTGAAAGGCTTTAATACAAATTTAAGTCAAAGCTGACAAATGTACCTACACACAGACTGAGAATATTCAAACGTGGAAATAGGAATGAGTGAGAATATTTATATTATTGGGAAATTAAAATATAAAGAAAACAAAAGAATACTAATTCTGTAAAAAAAAAGTGTTTACCAGTATACCTGCCTCTCGCTCACACTAACAGAACATATACTGCCGAACCGAACTGTTTGGGGCAGTCTGCCGATTTTTATATGACTCAAAGAGCCAATCAGGAATAAGCAAGGAAATATCTTCACACTGTAAAACAAAATGCATTTTTGTGATTGGTTCAGAGATAATTTTAAAAATAGCCGTTGCTTGCATTGTGCTTGGGGGGGCAAAGACACAATTTGGGGGGGCAATGCCCCCCTCAGCCCCCCCCTAGCGCCGGCCCTGGACGTATGTCATGTCAGTCTTGAATGTTTAATAATTTTGGAACCTTATTTTGTGTATGTATTTAAACTTTAGTGGAAAGCATTAACAGTAATGTAGAGACTGTTTTAGCTGCAAAAATTGTAGGGCAATTTTATATTAATGGCCATAGTTATGGAATGAAATTTCCAATAACCTAGGTGTCTACATACGTTTGGTCATATAGTGGGCTAGAAATGTATAGTTTAATAAAAAAAAAAATGGTCATAATAATTTTTTCAGGTTCACTATACGGGCGGTAGTGAATAATGAGCCTTATCCTGATGGAGTTGGGCGAAATAAGAAAGAAGCGCATCAAAATGCTGCGAAAAACGCCCTTAGCTGCTTACAAAAGGACGAACCTGTTGGTCAGGTAAGATGAACATTTTTGTATTACCAGTTGAATTTGCAGAATTGTCTGGTATTAAATCTATCTACAAACAAATGACAGTTTAACAGAAAATTCTTAATAAGTAGTCATAAATAATTACTAATAAGAGTGTAGAAACATTAAATGTGCAGATGACAGTGTACCGTGTACTGATACAATTCAGCAATAAACATACAACCCTTCTCCTGGTGGCATGACCTTCTATTTGTATTGTGCCTTTCCCTGTCTTCTTTGTCAGAGCTGTTGTTTGTAAGCTGGCACAACTGTGTTTCATTTTCCTGAGAACTTTCCCCAGTTTTGGTAGTTATGAACCTTGAGGCACGCCCATCCAGGGTGAGCAGAATGCCCCAGTAAAGGCATGACTTCCCACTTTTAATGAGGTGAGGTACGCCCATCAAACCACCTTATAGGGGCAAAGAAAGTGTAAGTGTTAGGATGCTCACAAAATCAGGGCTAAACTGGGAGTTACAGAAAGTTCTCCTGTCCTTCTTTCTGAGAGTTTGGTTAGGGTGGGTAGACGGCAGTGGCCCGCAAGTCCATCACATACTGTGGCATCCATCTCTCATCACTTACTGTCCTGTTTTTACTTGAGATTCTGTATCATGGGTTTAATTTCGTCCTCTCCGGTATGTGGGAATCGCGCTCCCACACTCTCTTGTGCGGAGGTGCACTTTGGCCTGTTTCCCATTACAAAAATGCAGATGCCAGCACCAAGATTTGAGACTCGAGAAAATTACAGTTTTCTGTTTGTTCTCTGGCTCATTAAATAAAGTAACTTAACACTGTTTTTGGTTTTTAAAGAAATGTGACTGACTCTGTGCTGTTATGTTTGTGTTTGCAGACACCAAATCAGTGCTCATCTGACAGTTCTTTAAATTTCACTCAAGCCAACTATACCTGCTGGCTCAATGAATACTCAATGAAGAACACATTAACTTTTAAAGCCATAGAGACCATCAAAAGTTCTCACAACCTGTAAGTGTCAAATTTTTTCAAAATATACCCAATCCAATAATTATATATCAATAATATTTTATTAATGTGGTGTGTTTTTTTTTATTTTTATTTGAGGTCCACTCTTTATGCTTGTAAGTTTATTTGTGGCGATAAAGAATTCCCAGAAGCTGAGGGCAGAGGAAAGAAGGAAGCTAAGGAAGCAGCAGCTAAACTTGTTTATGAAGAACTGCTTAAAGAAAATACAGAAGTATTATATACCTTTAAGAATATATTTTAAATAATACAATATATTTTTAATTTTTTCTGACTGTTTTTACAAATAAATTCTTACCATAGGGCATCAATGAAAATGGCAACGGACCACAAAATACAAATATCCTAGCTCTGAGGTATGAGACTCTTACATTTTCTTATCTCTGTCTGTCTGTCTGTCTGTCTGTCTGTCTGTCTGTCTGTCTATATATGTGTGTGTACATTTATAAGGAATTTTTTCACATTCCAGTGTCTGTGAAATTCAATCACAGTCACAATCACTCCAAAGTTTAGTCGAAGGCGATTCTAGACGAGTGGAGACGTATTGCTGCAAGTAATATGAGTTGACTAACAAGCTTATGTTCAGGTGTTCACAACATACATTTGACCATAACATGTATGTCAATGTAATCAAATATTAGATGTGGCCTGTCTGCCAAACAAACAGTTTTAATTCAGGTCATATTGCTAATTAATTGTTAAAATGTTTCTTACTTTGTTCTGCTTTGTCTTTTATTATAGCAGCTCTCTGAGCCATCTGTCACTGGACTCCAGTAATAATACTGAGAGTAATTTTATAGGGCACATCAACCATTACTGCCAAAAAGCTAAGGCTACCTGCGACTATAAATTAGTGGACAGAAGAGGGTCTTCTCACAGTCCTGAGTGAGTATTGAGCAACCTTTAGAACTGAATGCTTGTTTGTTTTTACATACACATTGCCAAGGACTTTCCAGAATCTTGTATCTTGTTTATTTATTATTGTATCACAGAAATGTTTTTTATTAAAGTATGGTGCATTTATGTAAAAGACAAATGGTAAATGTGGTGATTTGTTCACTGTGAGATCTTTTGTTTTTATATCCTGACCAGCACATTAGACAGCTGCGCCACCTGTGCACATTATTAGATCTCTAAAAAACAGAGTCATGTAGAAGTGAAATTCCTTTGCTCCACCATGCTAACAATATCAAATCATGAATAATACAGCAAAAACAAATGTATACGTGTCTGTACCTTCAGGCTTTACTCTGGATAATTCCTTTCTAGGAATCTCTTTGTACCTTCCACTCTAAACCTTGACCAGATGGGTCACTGCTGCAAAACAGAATGTTACAACCACCATATTTTTAAAAAGACATTGTGTTACCTGCCACATGAATTCTTATCAAGATCTGTGCATTTATGTAATTAGATACCTGACTTGTTGACTTGCCTTTTTTGTTTTGTGGAATGTCTTCAACGTACTGATAGACCTGCAAAGAGATGGAAGACATAACATAAAGAGAAGAGACATAACTAATGCAATTACGACCTCTGCTGGCTGATTGAGAAAAGAGTGCTCTCAGGGTGTGTCTCTCCATACACAGTGCTGAGCTGCACTGCACTCGTCAAAGTGTAGGCTATAAGATGCATACGGCATGCTGCCCACATGTCGGAGGGGGCATGGGTTACCTTCGTTCTCCTCAATTAGAGCAGGGATCGGCACTGGTGGAGAGGAAGCATGACGCAATCGGGCAAATTGGACGCGCTAAAAGGGAGAAAAAAGGGGGAGAAAATGCATAAATAAAATAAAAAATAATTAAAACCACGGATTATAAAATTGGGGGCTAAATATTTTTTTCCCTATCACATTCATTTCTTTTGTCTTCTAGATTTGTATACAAGGTCTTGATAAAAAACAAAGAATTTCCTGAAGGATGTGGAAAGACTGCAAAAGAGGCTAAACAAAATGCAGCCAGGTTAGCCTGGAATGAACTCCAAGAACAGTCAGATTGGAGTCAGGTATACCTGCTATCATTGTAATTGAGTTTTAAAATAGGGTCTGATTGTCAGGTAACATGTGATTTTATCAGAATTTTGTTTACAGATTGCAAGTACATCAACTAGTTCTCCATCAACATCCAAAATGAGGTAGGGCTGAAAAGAAAAAACACTAAACCTTACATTTACACTAGTCAAAGTCACTGTTGTTATTAGTGTGTTGGGGTGTGTAGGAAGTCTTTGTTGCTGCTTGTGCTTGGGAATTGCTTGTCTCCACAAAGTACACACTCTTCTAAATAATATTTACATGGTACAGTATTACATAAGAGAAACAACAATTTTTTATTTCTGTATGTGGGCAAAACAGAGCTAAACTCATCAAGAAACAGAAATATGATTTCAAACACACAAGCCACATTATTGCTCTATGGATCTACCAGAGCCATTTGTTGGGATTTGTTGCTTAACTGCATCATGCTTAATGTGCAAAAATGCATATAATATGCAAAGCAAATCTCTGTTAAATTGTATGCAGTGCTTTGTCTTGATGTCAATTGATGTTACTGTTACATACATCACAGTTCCACTCCTGCATAGAAAGTAAACAGTTGCTCATTGCGTAGAAGTGATAATGCAGGGTCACGACTTACTTAAAGGTAATAAATGTTCATAACAGTTTTTGTGTGTTTTCTTAATAGTGAGTCTGCTGATGACGTCAGCTCATCACTGAATACGTCCAAAAATCAGACTACAGACGATTCTGTTGTCTTTAAAGACTCATCTTATGTAAGTACCTAATCATGCACCTAAAATAAATATACAGGACTATACTAAAATGACAAGTATACCCTAGGTATATTAGGTTTTTCACACAGTACAAAAATAATGATTCAGTTTCCATATTTCAGCAATTTAAAAAATGTTTTACAATAAAGACGGATGCAATGCAACTGTATTTTCCCTGAGAATTAAACTTAAGCTAACTAGATACACACAACAATAAAAAAAAAACCTGACATATTCCATATTAGTGTCACACTTGTGTATTATCCCAAAATGAGGATAAAAGGGATAAAGAATAATATTATAAATTATGGATATTGTGCTTTTTAAGGTTGGAAATGGTTTCAGGAAGGAATATGAGTCGCTGCTGGGAGATTCGTTTATACTATGAACATAACGATGAATCTGAAGATACCTAAAGATATGCTATTTAGGGAGAGAATATTTGTTTGACAGTTGCTGAAAAGACACAAAGATATCCTCAACAAATAAGTCTTTTAACATGTTAATCTTCTAAATGATGGGTTATAGCTATATGGGCTAGGAAAGAAGAGGTCTGCAAACCAAAATACTGTTAAAATTGTTTCCAACTCTTGAGAGTAGACTTAATAATATTGTGATTTCTCCATATGTAGCCAGTACTGTATTATACTAATATTGGCAGCCCAATAATAAAACATGAAATTAGTAAGAGCTAAACCTTCTAAAGACCTAGGTTTTTTCAAAATATTTTTCCCAATTCAGGATACCCTATTTTTTTTACCATGACCAATTCTGAATAGAAAAGCTGGAAAACATAGCTTAAAGGTTAAATCGATACTAAGTTGTCCATGACTGTGTTTGACATTAAAACTTGAATCTTGTGCAACAAAGTGTAAAACATGACGTTAAAATCCTAATAAATAATAATAAAAGGTAAAATCAATGACCAAGACTTTTTAAGGTACAGCTAAAAAAATTGGGATTTTTTATCTTTAGTATTATTGTTTTTAATATTGTTAAACTATATCCAGGATGAGTAAACTGATTTGTCTTAGAAAAGCTCACTAATATGATCTTCAGACATTATGAATCATTGAATGAGGGTGTGAGAATTAATGAACTTAAACCATTTCTCTGAAGAGTGCCAGCCTTAAACAAAAGCTCTGCTTAGCTGATGCTGTGCTGAATACACTTCACTTTTTGAATATGCCAAGATAGGTCTCACATAATGTCTGCTTCTATGTTCATCAGCAGACGTCGGTACCAAGTTATATCAGTATCAGTATTGCTAAAGTGTGTGGCTTAATACTTTTGTCATGGTTTGTTTATTTCTTGTAATTTAGATAGATACTTTGAGCAGCACGGTGGCTTAGTGGGTAGCACTGTTGCCTCACAGCAAGAAGGTCCTTTCTGTGCGGAGTTTGCATGTTCTCCCTGTGTTTCCTCCCACAGTCCAAAAACATGCCACCAGGCTAACTGGAAACACTGAATTCCTATAGATACCTAGCCGCTAGATGCACAAACCAGTGCATTGTAGTGCCGGTCCCAAGCCCGGATAAAATAGGGAGGGTTGTGTCAGAAAGGGCATCCGGCGTAAAAATTGTGCCAAATCAATGCGGATCATGATCCGCCGAGAGCCGACCCCGCAAACGAACGGTACAAAGACAAAGAAGAAGAAGAAGAATTTAGATAGATACTTTATTGATCCCTTACAGGGAATTTCTTTGTTAATTTTAATGTACTCTGATTATACTCTGATTGTAATTGTAGGAACCAGAACCAAAAAATTGCAAAGATGTAAAGCCAAAAGTGAAGTAAGTCATTCATTCTTTATTGTTTAGATTCTCCTTCATTTTAGTTTATCAAATTAAGCTCATTATTTTTGTGATCCATGGTCCTTTTAAGCAAGTGACATCTTCCTTATGTTTTAGGTTAGCGGCAAACTTCCAGAATTCACCTACGAACATTAAAGTGGTAATGAATTAAAGTTACAATAAAATCCAGCTTTATATGAAATTTCTCAAGAATTTAATTTCTCAAGGTATTTTTTTCATAATATTTTAAGGAGAGACCTAATATGAATGTCCCTCAACAACCTTCAAAAAAAGATTCCACAGGGGTCAATCCATCAACAAAAACACGGTAAGTTTTTTCTTCAGTTAACCTCAAAGCCAGCAAGTATAATGTGTAATGTAAAGAACCCCTTGTAACTTCAAGACTAGCTTTGATCATGCAACACATTACCTTGCAAATGTACTAAATTTTTGACGTGTGTGGGTCCAATGATTTACATTTTAAAAGAATAATTAGCCAATCTTTTTAAGTTCCTTCAATATGGTAGTGTGTCAAAAAAGCACAAGTCAAGGAAGCATTCAAACAAGTCAGGGTTCTAATCATAGACAAGTACAGATCTGGGACACAGCACTTTACAAAAAAAGTACTTTACACGGGAGTGAATACTTATCAAAGAAAATGAGTGTCCAGTGTAAAATCCCCTGTATAACATTTATATTTATTTATTTATATAAAAATATTATTTTTGGAAACTATTGCTTAACAGTGCACAAATAATTCATAGTAGTGAAATCAAGCAGTAGCAGAAATGACTGCTGTTTTGGAGACTTTTAGAAGTTTCATTAATTTAAATAATGAATAGTTCTGTGTGTGGTTTCCTTTAATAAAAATTTTATTACGCCACTTGGGTGGTGCAGAGATAAATTATGTTTGCCACTAATCAGAAAAGGTTGGGACAGCATGGAAAATGCAAATAATAAAAAAAAAAAACCAGTTTCTTACATTTACTTTTACTTTTATTTGATTGCAGACAGGACGAACCTGAGATATTTCATGTTTTGTCTGCTCAACTTCATTTAATTTATTCATAAACATCCATTCCTGCATTTCAGGCCTGCAACACATTCCATAAAAAGTTAGGACAGTAAAGCATCTACCACTTTATAATGTCGCCATTTTTTTCACCACATTTCACCACATCCCATTCTTCCTGCAAACACGTCTTAAGATGTGCAACAGTACAGGGTTTTTTCGTTTCAAAATTCTCCACACATTCTCTATTGGGGACAGGTCAGGACTGCAGGCAGGCCAGTCCAGCACCCGTACCCTCTTCTTCCACAGCCATGCCTTTGTAATGTGTGCAGCATGTGGTTTTGCATTGTCTTGTTGAAAAATGCATGGACGTCCCTGGAAAAGATGACGTCTTGAAGGCAGCACGTTGCTCTAAGATCTCAAAGTCTCAATGTACTTTTCTGCATTAATGCTGCCATCACAGAAGTGTAAATGACCTTTGCCAAGGGCACTGACACAGCCCCATACCATGACAGACCCTGACTTTTGGACTTGTTGCTGATAACAGTCCGGATGCTGCTTTTCGTCTTTGGTCCTGAGCACACAGTGTCTTTTCTTGCAAAAAAGACCTGGAATGCCAATTCATCTGATCACAATACATTTCCACTGCGATGGTCCATCCTAGATGCCTCCGAGCCCAGAGAAGTCGATGCCGCTTCTGGACATGGTTAACATAAAGCTTATTTTTTGCACAGTAAAGTTTTAAGCAACATTTGTGCATGTAACTCTGTATTATAGGGCTTGACAAAGGTTTGCCAAAGTAATCCCTCACCCATGTGGTTATATCAGCTATTGTTGAGCGGCAGTTCTTGATGCAATGCCATCTGAGGGATCGGAGATCACGGGCGTTCAGCTTAGGTTTGCGCCCTGGCCTTTATGCACTGAAATTCCTCCCGATTCCTTGATTTATTCTATGATATTATGCACTGTAGAGGAGAAATATGCAAATCCCTTCCAATCTTTCTTTGAGGTTCATTGTTTTTAAACATTTCAATCATTTTTTCACATATTTGTTGACAAACTGGAGATCCTCTGATCATCTTTGTTCATCAAAGACTCAGCCTTTTCTTGGACGCTGCTTTTGTACCAAACCATGATTACAATCACCTGTTGACATCACCTGTTTGAAATCACATCATAATTTAGTTTTTTCACCTTTTCACCTAGTTTTTCACCTAAATTGCCCCGGTCCCAACTTTTTTTTGGACTGTGTTGCAGGCCTGAAATGCTGGATGAGTTTCCGTTATGAATTGGCATCCTGGAAGAGTTATGTTACTGCATTGCGCCCAATGATTTCAGGCGTGCTGGACCTGTTGCAACCCTGACCAGGATTAAGTGGTGGTAAAACGATGAAAACGGAATGAAAAAAATATGAAAGTTCTATATGATGTCTTTATTTATATGTATTTTTGGCACTTTCTCTTGTGTTGTAGGCTTGAAGAAGATTTTGAGTCTATAGATCGAATTGGAAAAGGAGGTTTTGGTCGTGTGTACAAGGCCAAACATACAATTGAGGGAAACTATTATGCTGTTAAAATAGTAAAGTTTACCAAGTGAGTAATTACATTCCAACTGCTATCGTTTATATGTGAATCTACTTACTTATTTTATGTGTCTCTAAACTCATATAACTGCATACCCCTAAAATCAAGCACTTGCAACCTTTGTTGTATGCACACTTGCACACATGATGCCCAGGGAAAGATGCAGGATAGCACACTTTTCTATGTGTAGTTGAAGGCTGATTTTTTCCACTAGACAGTAGCAATGTTATACAGAGAGCTTAACATGTACTTTTACCCAGACAGTAGGTATTGTTTTGGAATCCACCGCTAAAAAGAAGCATTTGATGGTTTCACAGGTTTTCACAGGTTTCATCTGAGACGTGTTCTAGTTTGCAGCCTTTCTTGGCAACAAAATACTCATTATTACCTGGGGTGCCAATAATTGTGGCAGGGACTGCACCTTTATATTTCCTAACATAACATATTAACTGTTTTGTTGGACTTAGCCTAATAATATTTTATGTGCTTAAATTCTGCAGGAAGGCCAAAAATGAGGTGAAAGTTCTGTCTCGTCTTAACCATGTTAACATAGTCCGATACCACACAGCATGGATAGAGCACACCGCTTATGGAGGCGACTTTTCAGAAAGTTTCAGCACTTCCAGGTTTCTATTTTTTTTATTTATTTTTTTTTTATTTTTTTTTACCAACAGTATTATTAGGTAAAATTAATTATGGACTGAATTTTATGGAGATTCATGTGTACATTGCTTAGACAGTTTTCTAGTGGATTAAAGAATACATGTCATTTACCTTCATATTTAAAGCTAGACTTTATGGAATAATTAACATCTATCACTTGACGGCATGTTCAAAACATCTAGGTCAACAATAGTGTCCATAGAACTATGCTACCTGAGGAAGCGGCCTTAAGGAATTAAAAAATGTCCTGTTATTTGTCATGTGGTTATTAAGTGAACACCAGCATTCTGATTTTGATGCAAATTCAGCTCATGCATAGGCTAGATAAAGCCTATGAACTGAGTATAGGAAAAGCTAGCTTCAGCAATACAAGACAGATTAGGACTCCCACTTGGGCCCACTCCAAATCCAACTAAATTTTTTGGCGTCCACATGTAAACATCACTTTTAACCTGACATCATGTCTCCCTGTGTTGCTTTTGTTTTTAATGTTACAAGCTCTGGCAGTGCATCGGACCGCAAATACCTCTACATTCAAATGGAGTTCTGTGAGGGAAATACTCTTTATAAGTGGATTGATGAAAAAAACAGTGAGCCTGAAGAGCACCTACAACGAAGACAGGAAGCAGCGGCGATCATGAATCAAGTCCTGGATGCAGTGTGTTTTGTGCATGAAAAAAAACTCATTCACAAGGATTTGAAGGTGAGTCATGTGCACTAATTTAATATCAACCTACTGCAACATTTACTCCTCTACAAAAATGCTAACTAAAGGCCAAATTACCACCACTGTAAATTACATTAAAACCACCTCCTTGTTTCTCCACTCCATTTTATCAGCTCCACTTACCATATAGAAGCACTTTGAAGTTCTACAATTACTGACTGTAGTCCATCTATTTCTCTACATACTTTTTAACCTGCTGCTGTGTCTGATCCACTCATACCAGCACAACACACACTAACACACCACCACCATGTCAGTGTCACTGCAGTGCTGAGAATGATCCACCACCTAAATAATACCTGCTCTGTAGTGGTCCTGGGGGAGTCCTGACCATTAAAGAACAGCATGAAAGGGGGCGAACAAAGCATGCAGAGAAACAGATGGACTACAGTCAGTAATTGTAGAACTACAAAGTGCTTCTATATGGTAAGTGGAGCTAATAAAATGGAGTGGAGAAACAAGGAGGTGGTTTTAATGCTATGTCTGATCAGTGTATAGTGTGTTTTATGAGTGACTCATCTGAGCATTTCTTAATTTGAAACAGCCAGCAAACATAATGTTTAAGAATGACAACACGGTGAAGATAGGAGATTTTGGACTTGTTACTGAGGAAGCGGAAGATACACTGGAATACAGTAGGGGTGGAGGAACTCGTTCTTACATGAGCCCAGAACAGGTAACTCAGTCACACATTACATAATTCTGATTTTGTACACTTGAAAAAAGGGTTTGAGGTTTACGTACTACGTACACTTGTAAGAAACTTGCATGTATTGGAAGGCTTGGGATATCAATTATTTTTCTGGCCTCCTAATTCCTTGCATGTGAATGATTGACTACAGTTGAAAAGTACATGGAACAGTGTTCTATTTGCCATGGTCTGGAAAAAAGGTTCAAATGTCACTTTTATGCTGACAGGAATTTTGTCCGGATGGGTAGATGAAATTTAAGGAACACTGCTAAAACAAAGGCCACAGTCAAGAGGGCTGTCGTGCAAGGAAGTAGCCTGTGCTTTAAAATTGGATGCAGTCAAACAAGCCCTATTTTTATCAGCACAACAGACCACAGTAAATTACATTTGTTTTTTTACACCAGAATTTTTTTTTAGAAAACCCACAATAAATGTATAGAGGAATTCAAATTTATGTACGTTTTTGAACAAAGAAGTTCTATATGTGTTCCAATCATTCAGTCAGTAAAAGTTCCAAGTGAATCAATGAATGTCCCTTGCAAGTGTAATCAACATTTGACCATGTCTGTGTATATACTGTACATTGTAAATGTATTTGACTAACTTGGTAAATGTTTTTATATGGTTTAGATAGAGAAAATGCCCTATGACAGAAAGGTGGATATTTTTGCCCTGGGCCTTATTTACTTTGAGCTGGTTTGGTTGCTTGAAACAGTGGCTGAAAGATCAAAGGTTGGTGAAATTATGGTTTTGTATTATTATGATAATAAAGTACCCTTGAACAGGCTGTTACTGCATTGAAAGTGAACCGAGCACAACCCTGACTAGAATAAAGTGGTGGTAAAACATGAAAATAATGATGACAAATCCACAGCATTTATCGGATTCTCTTATTCAGAATGTAACCTATCATGCTTTTTGGATGTAGGGGTACTTAAATCTTTCAGCTGTATTAAATCAATACAAACCAAACATGAATAATAATTTTCACTCTTGTTGTTTTAGATTTGGAACGATATAAGAGAAAAGACGTTTCCAGCACAATTCACTGTAAAATTTGATTTTGAAGTAAGTGTGCATTAATAATGACTAACAGACTGGAATTTTAAATGATTGTCAGTATAAATGTAATACAATGATTTTTTAAAAATTAGTGAGATCTGGGGGGCTTGCATGGCACAGTTGGCCGTGTCTGAGGATGGGTAGGTTGTACAGAGTTTCTCCTCTCTGCTGCTGTGATTACGCCTCTGTGCTGTGGGGCAAACATGGAGATCAGCATCTCTTCAAGCACAGTGATGCTCTGCATGTGGGTACTAGCCTCTGGGTACAGTGAATAAGAAGTGGCTGGTTTAACTGTGTGCAATTCGGAAGGGGCACGTGACAGTCCGCAGCCATAATGGGATGGTGAAAGTGGCAGAGAATTGCAATATGCAACTGGGAATGAGGAAGACAAAGTGGGGGAAATAAAATAAAAAATGAAAATAGTAAGATTTCTTTTTCACAGTCTGGCTAAAACCAAGCCTGGTTGGAATTAATTAGATGAACTGGCTTGATTAGGTAAGCAGGGTGATATATGTATTAAACAGCTTTGCTACTTAAATAACTAACTTTTCCTCTTTTCAAATTATTTAGCACAAGCTAATCGGACAAATGCTGTATGTCAACCCTGAGGAGCGCCCCGAAGCCTTTCAGCTCCGGAAAGTGATGGAGGAGTACTTACAGAAATATCATTAAAAGTATGCTGCAAGTATGTGGACACCTGACTATGAGCTTCATGCATCTCATTGCAAAACCATTGGCATTAATGTGGAGTTAAGACCAATACATCTCCCCACTGTAACAGCCTGTAGTTTTGGCAAACACTGGCCGCTAGGCAGGAGAACCCTTGACAGGGCGCCAATGTTTTACAAGGCTTGAGCCACCCCAGCCCCCACCCATCTCCAGACCTAGCCAATCATGTCTCTGTATATGCCTGGCCAGCTGATTGCATCGCTGAGACTGGAACCCGGTGGTGGTCTAAAGTAATAATACACATCTTAGCTTTGTTTTTGGCTAAAACACTAGAACTCAATAAATGGGCGTGGCATACACATACTTTTGTTAGTTGATTAACTGCTTAGTTGATTAAATAATGTTGATGAAGCACTTTAGTATTTACATTGTATTGTACAAAACCCCTTTTTTTGGAAAAGTTGGGCCTTTCGTAAAATATGAAAAAATAATCTGTGATTTGTTAATTCTTTTCAATCTATATTTAACTGATGAAAGTAAAAAAGAAAAGATCATCGATATTTCATTCATCAACTTCGTTGTATTTCGTAAATATAAACACATTTAGAATTTGACGGCTGTAAAACACTCAAAAAAGTTGGGACATAGGCATGTTTAACACTGTGTTCCATTAGCTTTTCTGTTAATTACACTTTTTCTGCACTTCTCGATACACCAAACATGTTCAACAGCTTTCATTTGGCTTTTGCAGCTTTCGGTAATAACAGTCTAGATACTCCTGTCCGTCTTTGTTATGGGAAAGTCATTGTTCTTTTCCTCCAAAGCTGAAACTGGACTCATCTGCCACATTTCTGCATAGAATTGATGTCTAGCTTTCTCTTTGTGTAATACACTTTTTGGAGTGTCTTTCTAAATGTAAAACATTGGAAATCTTTTACACGTTCAGACTTAACAAATCACATATTCCCTAATTTATTAGATTTTACAAAATGTCTCAGCTTTTCTGGTAATGGGGTTTGTATTTGACTAAATGTTTTACATAATATGTACTGTAAAAATGACTGTTTAGTACCGTAATGGTCTTATCACATCATGTCTTTAGATTTATTATAAGTAATAACTTTGTGGGTCTGTCTTAAGGTTATTTTGCTGGAAAATGCTGAAAAAGTATTACAGAAGTGTCATCTATTGGAAACTTTTTTTTAATATACTGGGTGTAAAACTTAAATTGCCTTTTCATTATATGTGAAAAAGTTATGGAGCTTTCTAAAACAATCCCAATATAATGAATAACAAATTGTGCACAAAAAATATAAAAAATTTTGCACAAACATTGCATATCTAATCCATGTTTAAATTTGTATTGTGTCAATAATGTGTGGTTGTATACGCCACTACAACATTTTAGGTATCAGTTCAACTGAGTTATAACAGAACATGTTGCATGTACAGTATATGCTAGTCTGTAAGTGGTTCTATTAGGATGATCTGGTTAAATAAAAAAATAAAAAAACGGAAATTAGATTTAATAACCATTTGATATTGGCCAACTGCTATAAAAATGAAATGCTATGGATATCCCTGGAATTTCTATTAGTTCTGATATATTGACCACAATGCAGCAGTTTTTAAATTGTGCTTAGATTTTTATTAATTTTTTAATTGTATAAATTTTAAACTTCACATCATGAGAAAGGTTAAATTATCTCTCCAGAGAGTTGTAGTTAAATAAATGAAAAAAAGAAGAAAAAAAACAGGAGGAAACAGACCACCGTACGTATGCTCCAATTCAAGTGGTGAAATCCTTTTTCTCTTAGTTTTGGCATTAACTGTTTTGTTGTGTTGATACCTTTTAAATTATGATTACTCAAAACAACCAGTATTTAAAAAAATAAAAACATTGTTTTCAACAAAACCACTTGTGCCACAGTTATTGACACCCTTTTTGTTAACTCTATGATAAAACCCACACATTTCAGTTTCATACAATCTGCTGCTGTATATAACTGCCTAACCACCAGAGACAGATTTTACTTTATGCCTAATTTTACTCTACGATTTTAACATGTACATTTTATCAACACATTTGCTGCTCTGGTTATAAACAGGCAGAATATCAATGACCAAAAACATGTTTTACAAGTTTACCTATGTTTGAGTGGGCTTATCTCAAGTGATTTCCTTCAGTAAACATGCAAGAGGTAAACTTGATGCTCTAAATGCTCTGATGTGAGTGTACATGCAAGTCTGTACCCTATCCAAATTGTAGTCCTGCCTGCACCCAGTGGCCCACTGCAATCCTGATGAATTTGTGATTCAAGAGGTTAATACAAATAAACCAACAGCCTGGCCTCAAGAACCATGCCATGGGCAAAGTCACTTAAATAAATTTTTCCTACACTAATGTTTGATGTGGATAAGATATGGACATTGAAGCTTTAACCCATATAGTTTTTTAAAAACAATTTGAAAAGTGCACTCATCTGACCAGTCACATTTTCACAGTTTTTTGGTTAGTCTGTTATTCTGTTTGGCAGAATAAAATTCATGTATGGCCTTCTTTTTGCATAAATGAGTGTCAGGTTGCATTTCTTGATGCAGTGGAGAACTGTATCAAGTAACAACAGTTTTTATTTATCACTGTAGCCTGATGGTTTCCCAGGTAAATGCTGTCAAAAGGCTCAATGGTCATGCATGTTCAACAATGGGTTCTAGCCTTGACCTACACAAACTGAGATTCATCTGAATTTCCTGAATCATTTTACAATATTTTGTACAGTAGATGGTGAAAGATCTAAATTATTTGCAAATTTGCATTGAGAAATGTTTTTTTTGTGAACTGACTATCCTCTCATGGAGTTAGGCACAAAGTATTGAGCCACAACCTATTTTAGTTGTAGACTGAACCTAAGCCTTTGGTGGATCATCCTTTTATACCCAGTCATCTGTTACTGATTCAGCTTCCTATTTTGTAATGTTTTAAAATGGTGTAACTCGAATATTCTATAAGTTTATGCATTGCCTGTTTTACCACTGCTGTATCATATTCAGGGTTGTGATGGGTACATTTCACCAGGCAAAAGATAGAAAATATGTCATTAGTCCATCACAGGGCAAACTTACGAACTTACGCACACACATTCACACGTATGGCAATTTTAGTAGTTTCAATTAACCTAACTGCGGGAGGACAAGAGGAAACCCAGAGGAAACCACGATGCAAACTCCACACACAAAGACCCCGGACCACTCCACCTGGGAATCAAACCCAGGACCTTCTTGCTGTGAGGCGACAGTGCTACCCATCAAGTCACCATGCCACCTATACATCAAGATTTCCAGCGAAAATATTAAGTCATTTCTTTGTACTTTTGTCAGTTAATTAAATTATAAAGAGAATGACAATATAAGATTTTTATTTTTATTGCATTTTACAAATTGTGAAATCTTCCCAACAAATAGCAACTGGTTTAATAGGCCCTTAACCCAAATTACTTGAACTGTTCATTTAATTAATTTTTGTTTTACCACCACTTTATTCTGGTCATGGTGTGTCTAATTTCTGTGGAATCACTGTGTGCAATTCAGTAACACACCCCAGTCAGGACGCCAATAAAGTCTTTGTATGGACCCTGGATTTTAGCAGTAGTGGGCTAGCATAATTTACTGCAGCGCCACCCAAATTTCCTGGTCATATTGTATTTGCTCACAACTAAAAGTTGCTTCACACGTTTACTAATTGCCTAAAATGTAATGTAAACATTACCTGAAGTAATAAACAGAAGAAACATAGCAGATGTGAACGTTACAATCATTGAAATAACACTCTGCTAGTGCTACTCCTCACTGCTTCTGTACCAAATGCTTCCAGAAGGGTCTAGAGTGGTACTTTATATCGACCGTTCATCGGTGGGCGGGGCGGAGAAGAGAAGGGGCGGAACTTTGGAAAGTTTCTGGAATATTCCAGTTCACCCAGTAGTAATGACGTAGCGCTTGTTGATGTAAAAACCCAGCAGTCTGTTCTAGAGTCAATCAGTTCTGATCAACAGCTGACTTCACTTCGTAACAACTGTTATCTTGACTTTATATTGTTTTTTTGTCTCTCAAGGTAAGTGTTCTTTCTGTATACACTCCTGTAATGTCAGGTTTTCGTGTTTTCATTATTATTAAAACTATTATAAATAGAACATCCTGTGTTGTTGGTCGTGTCGTAGTGTTTTGCATTAGCTAGTATGCTAACTAACGTAAGGTCAACGATTTTTAATAATCATTAGTATTAAACCGTTTACCTTGCTTTAAGAGAAATTAACGATTTATGACGCACATTTGTTAAAGCAATAAGCCACGAGAGACTGTGAGTTACTGCGATTTTATCACGGGGAAGGTTGTTTTGGCAAAAATCATAGCAGTAACGCACGGTCTCGAGTGGCTTATTGCTTTTATAAAACGGCGGTCAACATAAAATATAATAAATACAACAATGTTTAATTCATAAATGTATTTATTGTGTATAAACTTACAATAAAGCATTCTTCCGCGACGCAAGGTAGTTCGATTAACAGTGTTGCTAGGCAACATGAGGGCGAACATAACGTTCACTTTTTCTTTTCAGTGGCGTATTAATATGGAATGATGTGAGGTGGTCATAGGTGTGCGTTTATCGGGGATTTTACAACGGCTTCGAACGCGGCTCAGCCAATCAGATTTTAGGACCGGAACTATCCGGTTTATACATTCCTTTAACGTATGCTATTGAAACCATCACCTAGTTTACAAATTTTATTAATGTCGACAAGTATCAGGCACGCTTTTGTCAGCAAGGAATAACAGTGTCTGCAGTGATATTTTTCATAATAAAGATATATGCGACACCGTGGTCTAGATTTAGTATATGATCGAGAGTACTTGCTTTGTTATGGTGTTTAAAATTAACAATACACACGTTAATTCACTGTTGCCTCACAGCAAGGTCCTTTCTGTGTGGATTTTGCATGTTCTCCCCGTGTCCGCGTGGGTTTCTTTCGGGAACTCCGGTTTCCTCCCACAGTCCAAAGACATGCAAGTGAGGTGAACTGGAGACTCTAAATTGTCCATGATTGTGTTCGATGTAACCTTGTGAACTGATGAACCTTGTGTAATGAGTAACTACCGTTTCCTGTCATGAATGTTACCAAAGTGTTAAACAATAAACAAACAAACACACATTAATGGTTTCTTATGCTCTATTTTAAACTAGTTTGTCCATCAGAATCTAATAATCTAATCTAATACGTATTATTTAATTGGATTTTTAAAGCCTGGGTAGTGTGTGTATCTAATTATCTAACTTTATTTTGTAAGGGTGATTGGCTTTCTGTTCTGTTTAGGAGGGGTTACAGTTGTATAAGCTGACGTAGTTCCGACTGTTGGAGTATGTTACTTAATCAAAACTCCACGTGTTATTTGTTTCTATAAGAGTATTTTATTACAATATTATTAATATTACAGTGCCTTTTAAAGTATTTTCTCTTGCTCTTATAACATTTCTATTGCTACTGCCTTCTCCTTACACTCTTTTTATTAACACATTCTTATACAAGTTTATATTTTTATTAGACACATCTTACTCGTGCATGTGTTTACTAGTCACCTTATGATCTATACCTTCCATATAGATGAACTTTGTAGTGTTTCGATTGTTGCATCCCCACTCTGAAACACATAACAGTTAATGGAAACACATCTAACTGGTGTCTTAATGCTGCATGTATTTTGCAGGTCTGACGATGAGGACTGAAAATAAAGACCAAGCCCAACAGGCTCCTCTCAGTGAAGGAATGAGACTAATTTTCGACCAGGGCACCTCTGTGTCCCCCAGATCTCGCACAGGCGGCAGCAGCAGCAGCAGTGACAGCTTATGCTCCAGCAGCGATAGCAGTCGAACTGTGACACGCAGGTCACGCCGTCACAGATATCACCACAGGTCCAATGGTTCATCTTCGAGCAGCAGCAGCAGCTCTCGTTCAAGGTCTCATTCCAGATCTCGCTCTCGACCTCGTCCACGCTGCCACAGAGATTCCTATGCTTCTCGCTGCCGCCATCGCCACCTTTCTCGCTCTTACAGCCCTTCACCAAGGCGTTCCTCCTATCGTGGATGCCGCAGATACTCACGCTCGGACAGTCGCTCTTCCTCTCGGGGCCGCTATTACAGACGGTCACGAAGGTCCCGCTCTCGCTCAGCCAGCTATGGAAGACTGTCAGGCGGTTTTACTGGGCGATTTAGATACCGATCCTTCCCATCTCCCAAGAGGGGCTACTACAGAAGCAGGTCTAGATCTACGGGGCACTCTGTTCAACTTAGCCAGAAAGGTAAATCTCTTAAGGTTATTGTTAATACTATTTAAGTAGTCTTAATATTTTTAATTAAACGACCTATAATGCATCCTGTTATGTGTTTTCACAGACAAACTTGAACTTTTGAACATTGCTAAAGTAAATGCAGCAAAACTTTTGGGAGTGGAGAAGGTAGAGCTGCCTTCCAGTTTGAGGTCAACTGAACAAGAAGAGAGGAAACCAAAGTCTGATACTGATGGTAGCACAAAGGTGGAACCAGTGCCTCCAAAGAAACCAACACAGGTGAGCCTCAAACATCTTAATGTTGCAGTATTAAAAGAAAATTCATAGTGAGGTAATAGTCATGACAGTGTAAATTAGCAGATTTGATAAAAAAAAAAAAAAAGACCATTTAAATTCTGTAAATATTTTCATTGCATGTACATCAAAAGAACTGATGGTAGATAAAGTTTGCTCTTAATTAGTCATGAACCTTGGACTTCATTAGTTTTGTCGTAAATCAGACTGGGTCATCGTGTTAATTATCTCCTCAGAGGTGATTGTTTTTGGCTGACGGATGTAATGGAATCGCGACGAAGACATTAATAATAGACCACCAACAACTACTTACTGTCATGTCTGGATTAGGTAACAGTACAAATACAACAGTATGTAGAGTGAACAATACAACTGTGTAGTTGTTTGTGTGCATGCACTAAGACCACACAAGAAGACGTTTGCAGTATTTTTTTAATCAAAAGCTTGGAGTATGCAAATGAGCAACAACATTTTGTGTTCACCCTGTAGGCCTGTACCATGCTGGTGATTTTACTCAAATATCTGCAGGCAGAGCACATTTTTTGCAGCTTTACAGGGTTTAAACCCTTTGATCAGTCAAAGAGATGCAGGACAATTACCTCTTTTGGTATGTTGCAAAGTAGGTCAAGATTACAATCTTTATATAAACATTCATGCTTATTGTTTGGTCTTAGTGCATGCAAATGTAGCACGGTGTGTATGAGAGAGGCAGCAAATGGATTCGATTACCTTAATTGTCTTCAGGGGCACTTCAACTGCTGTTTTTCTATCATTTCTGTTCCTGTAGATCACATGAGAGGGTCACTCCTGTAGATCACTCCTTGGGGTAGGACAAAGTGGGTGAAATGTTACTAGCTCTCAGTACTAGTAATACTTGATGTTTGAATGTGGACTGTTTATTCTATTTTTTATGTATTATATTTTACTCAAATAATACTAATCTATATTGCTAGAAAGCTGTACAGAATCATGCAGTCAGTCCCTTCCACAGGCACACAGACAGGACAACAGTAGGACAAAAGTTGTGAAAATGAAACGAAATGTTCACTTGTTAATTGTTGACCTGGGTCCATTGTTATTCACCAGAGGCTTCCTGGGGGTTCTGTGTCTGGAGAAACGGAATTAAATCAGAAGAACCCTTGTTTACCAAAGACAAGCATTAGCACAAAGCGCTGGATGTGGTTTGGATAGAAATGACTGTATATCCACACAGGATTTTTTTTGCATTTGTTGATCATGATTTATGTTTGTGTAATTTGTCATTTCTTTGACTCCAGAACAAGCATTTAACAGAGAAATTGGTAAACACAGGTACTACACTGCTTAAGCCTACTTTTATGTTTCTTATTTATTTAAAAAAAATTGTATGCATGTTAAGACTTCAGTTAGAAAAGAGTCATAAAATAATTAAATATCTTTATTCATTTACTAAAATTTTTATTTCCTTGTCTCTGTAGGATGAAGATGAAGCAAACACAGACGACAGGACATTCCCTGCTATGTCTCCGACAAGAAAACCGATTGCCTTTAGTGTCAATGTAAGTCAGTAGTAATACCCAGATTATCAGCTTTGTTTATCTCAAAATGATATTACTTTGCAAGCCTTGTTATTTTTGGCCAGCTGTATTGCTGTCATTATAAACAAATGTTTTAATGTATTTACTGTAGTTATTATAACGATACAAAATCTAGCCTGTTAAATTTGTGTTCTTATGTATGTGTTTCTACTTTTTCAGAACACTGTCGCCAAGCCATCAGGCAGCCCAACGGCTCAGGTAGAGAGTAAGGTAACCTCCAGAGCTGACAGCGTGGGGAACAGGAAGCCTTATGGACAGTGGATCCCGATTAAATCTGTTTCCCCTAAAAAGCGCTAAGCCTCCATAACACAGTGGAGGATTTATGAACTCTGTATATACTGTAGTTTGTAAATGTAAATTATTTGGGAGTTGTGAGTAGTGATTTTATCGGATGTACTTTCTTTCAGATTGAAAGTCATTAAAATTGGAAGACGACGAAGATTAATAACAGGTGGGATTAACTGTAAATAAGTGTACCAAATAAAGAATTTATTCTCAATTAATAGCGTGTTTTGAGTGGTCTATCCAAGTAGCACTGGAAATGTACAATGCATGCCCAAAAGTGTGTAGACAATTGACCATGAGCTTCCTGGGCATTTTGTCTCAAAGCCATGGACATTAATATGATTTTATAAAAGGTGAGCATGAAAGGAAATGACTTTCTCAAACTACTACACCTGTTATGGGTCCATTAATAAGAGGATTGTACCGGTTGTGTCTGAGGAGATGCCCAGCCCACCAGATCTTGACTGTTATAGGCTAGCATAACAGATAGAGCCATAGTGAAAATAATAAGTAGCGAATTACATTCACTGGCGTTACTGTAATTGAGTCTTTTTTTGTGTACTTGTACTTTTCAAAGAAGATTTTACAACAAGTAATTTTACTTTTTACTTAAGTATGTTTTGTATTAGGAATTCTGAGTAAAAAATCGCGTCTGGGAAACGGCTGCAGTAAATTCTGCGATGGGGAGTCGGATCTTTTGGCTCGGTTCCTTTTAAAGAGCCGTTTAAAAAATGGCTCTTCATTCTTTTGTTCAGGCAGCGAGAGGCGCTACTGTAACTATAATACAGCCCCGATATTAATATCAATGATTAACAATCATCTCATTCAAACAACACTTAAATGAGAAAAAAAAGATTGTCATAAAGTATACAAATTGACAACAAGTATATTTTAATAACAAAAATAGCTTAAAATAATTGCAATAAATCATCTGTTGTATAACTTGTAGCCAAATTGGGCTTACATTTCATTCCATTGCATATATAACGACTCCCAAAGGCACGACTCGGTTTCTTTCGTTCATTTTAAAGAGCCGTTCAATAGAATCGGATCATTCACGAATGACCCATCACTAGTGGTTATACAGTTTGAAAAAGTTTGATGGGATTGATCCCTAAATGTTTTAAATGTTGTATCAACATGTTTTTCTATTATATTTAAATAAAAAACAACTATTGTGAGATTTATATCCACTTGTCACCCTCTCCTGTTAAAAAAGTAACTAAGTAACGTTTACTCTGAGTACATTTTAAATGAGTTACTTTTTACTTGAGTAGATTTTTAGACTAGTAATTTTACTCGTACTTAAGTAACAATTCTTTACAGTAATAGTATTTTTACTTGACTACAATATTTTAGTACGCTTTCTACCTCTGTACTTAACATTCACACTTTGTAGAACTGGGTTGAAACAATTTTAAGAAATACACAGGAGTTCCCTCTACCATATCCCCCTCTATGCAGAGTTTGGTTTGAATAAGTACAAGCTACCTTTCCCCTGGTGTACACTTGCCTATTTGTATTAAAGCCATGCATAAAATAATAAACAAGTCAAAATTTTCAGGTGATGCTTACATTGAAATAAAAGTAAACTCAGAATGACTGACCTGATGTAGTTTAATAGTGCTGGAGCTGAGATGTTCACGTACAACAGTCTGTAAAGTTTACACAAAGTGTACAAAGCATACAGTAAGCACAACAGGATCACCAATAAATAATATCTGTTTTTAGTTTGATTCATTTTTCTGTTTCCCAGTCCTTTTAATCAACGGTTTTTACCTGGTCGGGGTCGTGGTGGATCCAATTCCACCGGGAAACACTTGACACAAGGCAGGAATACCCCAGAGGGAACAGATCCTTTGCCAGGCACCATCCTCGCAGTGACTGAAGTGGGGCACAAACTAGCACTAGCACCCTCACCCAACCGTCCCTTTACACCAGCAAGCTGCTGGTTTCTATTACATCAAGCCTAGTAGTGCTACCCACCGTGCTGCCCATCCTGTGTATTAAATTTTTAAATTTGCCTTTGCAAGTGCTCAGGTGGTGCAGAAGTCTATTACACTAGACCAGCACTGAAATTCCAACCAGGCTGGCCGCCCAGTCAGACATATATAATGGGCTATGTCTGGGTTTATACGCCCCGTGCTGGATTTGCACCCAGACCAAGGTACTCTTGCCTTCTGCTTAGTGTTTCTCAGTTGAACTGGCCCCTACTTTGAATCAGACCAGGATGAAGCGGCTAATGAAAGAAAATTTTGCATTTGCATTCATCAAGTAGATCACAAGATAGCTCACTTGTTCTACCTTTAGGGCACAACAGGGTGAGTATGACTACTTCCACTATGCTGTGATAAACATCTGACACTTGTAAGACATTCCCAGCAAAAATCGAGTGCATGCTCCAGCATGGATTTCTTAGGGTTGGTATACAGTACATGGACTAAAGTATTGGGACACCTCATCTATTTTTTCATCCATTACTTCTAACAGGCATAATAAATCGAATATAACTTTGCAGTAACAATTTAGGGAAGGCCTTTTCCTGTTAAGTCCTGACCTCAGCCCCACTAAACAGCTTTTATGCACATGGGAATTTGTGCCCATTTAATCAAAAGATGTATGTACATGAAACGTCTGACACGCTCATGATCAGGTGTTCAAATAGGTTCGGTCATATAGTGTATGACATGTATCTATTTTTTAGTTTACAATAGAAAAAAGTCCTTCTCATGGTCATGGTACAGCATGGGAATCAGCTTACCAGGGTCACTTTTCGTTGGTAGACATGCTTTTTTTTTTTTTGAACCCCCCCCCCCCCACACACACAATTTTTCTTCCAACCTCCACCATAACTAACACATGCCCCCTCCGACACATGCACAGTAAACATCTGCATTTTTTCACCTGCACGAGGCGAGTTCATATGTGGATCACCTTTGCGCACGAAGAGTCACACCCTGATCCCACTGTTCCCTGCCAGCAGAGATCATAATCGCATCAGTTATGAGGAGTCCCTGCAAATGAGCCAATCATTGTTCGTGTAGAAGAGCTAAGATTCGAACGACGAGTTTGAGCGTGATTTACCGCTGCACCACCTGAGCGACATGCATGACTTCTGTAATGGCATCTTGGGGTAATAATATCATACACTGAACACCTTTGGAAGATTCTGAGCCGACGTGTTGGACAGCGCTTCAGTCATCAGTCACATCACATATCACATGCTAAAGAGGGCCTGGAAAACATGTTCGGCTGATTAATACAGTCATGAACCAGACATAAATCGCACAAATACATAAAAGATCATTTTTATTCTTCAGATTGATATAGAAAGAAGATCAAAGCAAAATTAAAAGTATTTACTTTAAAGCATGGTATTACACAACAATGCACAGACTATAATCGTTTCGACTTTCAGTACATCAGTGTAACAGCAGCACAAACAAAGAAAAAAATGCAAATAGCAGAACAGATAATTTGCCTCTCTTATCCAACAGCAGCTTGCCTTATAGAAGGATGAAAAGAATGCCGTTCCTGGTAAAGATTCCACTGATTACACTGCAGTTCCTCGTTCCAGGTTCTGTTTGATCTCGGCTGTGTATTTGCCGTAAAAGCGCTCAGCCTTCTTGTTGAACTTGGCGTTTCTCTCGTTGATGTAGTCGATGTCGGCATCGTCGTTGTAGGCCCTGCGCCGGCTGAATTTGGCTCGTTTCTCAATTCTGTAAAAAAAAACAAAAAAAAAACGTCAGCATGATTAAGTGTGTCTGAAGTAGCGCTTGGATGGTGCCGCAGTCTGCGTTTTAGCTGTTAAGTCTGGCTACTCCCAACAGATATGTCCATCATCCTATCGATGCCCCAACACGAGTGACATAATAATTTGGACAGATAAACCAGTTTTTGTACCTGCTGAGGTTCTGCAAACATCTGCTAATCAAGGCCAGCAAACGGTAGAGGCCGCCAGAATGCACAGGGAAACTATTACTTTAACTTACAGTTTTAACTATTATAAACATTGCTGTAAGTTATTACCAGACTGAATGTGACGTGGTGCTTTTCACTGGTTACAATTTTTGTTAGACCATATTTTATTTAATACACAAGATTTGTTTAATCTAATTCTAACTCTAGGCCACTTAAAGAGGATGGAGGCCCAAGTTGAGTCTCATTCCTTTTATAGGTATCTTTTTAAGAGAGTTTTTTCTTGCTACTGGTCGCCCTTGGGTTGCTCATCAAGGTTTAATTTTCTGGATTTAGGTCCTGGATTCTGTAAAGGTGTTTTAAGACAATGTCTGTTGTAAAGAGTGCGATACATTTTATGTGATTTGAGGGAAATGAGGTATATCCAAACCGGAATGCAAAATTAAAAGTGTCTAAAGTATTAAAATGAAACAAACATGATCTTATGAAATAATCCCATAAAAAACCATCACACTCCAGAGAGTGATTTTCATGGGGAGTTAGCTTTGTGACATCGCTTATCATCATAAATCCTGTTAAAATACTTCTCATATACCACACAGAGTTTCACTTCTAAAAACTTAGTGTGACCTGACCTCATTCAGAAAGCCCCACATACTTCCACTGCCAACATGGCTGTATGGTCAAACACAAATAAACACAAAACGTCTCTTACTGTTTCTCGACGTCTTCCTGCATGCGGTTAACGGCCTCTGCGGAGGGAACGTGGGTTCCGTGGATCAGACTGTTGGCAGTTGGATGGAATTCATCACCGCTGGGAGAATAAAAATGCAAGAGAGAGCTAATCAACAAATATAAATCGAATAAAAACAGTGTGAATCAAAGTGTGTTACTGATGAGTTGGTCTACGATGGGTCACGTTAACACAGATCAGTATGCTGTCTTCTTCAAATGCCAGCAAAAACACACTCATGTGAATTCTTTCAGTAATTATGATGTAGTGAATCTAAAAATCACAGATAAAGGTGAACTGTACAGAACACTAAGATCCTCTGAGCCCTGTTTGGAATACCATCATGTCACCACTTAGTCCAATTCAACCGTC
This sequence comes from Trichomycterus rosablanca, assembly GCF_030014385.1. Classification (NCBI taxonomy): domain Eukaryota; kingdom Metazoa; phylum Chordata; class Actinopteri; order Siluriformes; family Trichomycteridae; genus Trichomycterus; species Trichomycterus rosablanca. Next base: position 15,216,197 of record NC_085992.1, read on the forward strand.
ACAGCTGTTTGAACATTTATTTACATTTTCAGCATTTAGCAGACGCTTTATCCAAAGCGACTTACAATTATGACTGAACACGATTCTGAGCAATTGAGGGTTAAGGGCCTTGCTCAGGGACCCAACAGTGTCCGGCGACCTTCTGATTACTAGTCCAGCACCTTAACCACTGAGCTACCACTACCACTATTGTAAGGCTCGTGTAAATTGCCTGGTAAGTCCCAAACAATATTATTTTTTAATAATATATTTAGCAATTGAAATTAAAATAGGAAGAAAACAAACACCAATATTAGAGATGTACCGATCGGGGTTTTTGGCACCGATTCCGATCTCCTTTCAGGGATATCGGCCGATGGGGGGGCGGGGGGGTTGCGTGTGTGTGTGTGTGTGTGTGTGTGTTTGTGCCTTTAAGATAAATGATCTGTTCACTGTATCACTTAAAGTGATTCACGAGTCGATTAATTTTCCACAAAGCGTAAGTTTCTCTTCTCAGTCATCTCTCCGTGTTTACTCTTATTAATTAATGTCGTGGTTTTAAATAAACACCAACTAATACAGAACATTTTGTGTGACTCTCTTACATTAAAAAGCTTCATTAAACTGCTGTTACCACAGATCTGTAACCGACCGTCAGACTCGTTCCATCTAAGGAGCTAAAAGTTTTCTTCTGATGATCCTAAAAGTTCAGCCGATGATCCTGAACTAACGAATTTGGTAATGAATAAACTTTTGCCTGATTGGCTCTGAAACGTTTTCTGTTCTCATTTACATCACAAGCAAGAACCACTTACGATTTACCAAAGTGAACCAGGAGTTTATATAACGTGCTGATAGAATCGACTCAGATGTGACCGGGCTGAATTATCTTTTTAAAGTAAATATTTCAATCAGCAAAATTACATCGTATGTATGATGCACAACGTTAATGATGTTATTTTAGGTCATGAAGAGCTTTCACGATGGTTTCTGTACGATTGTTGACGAATTTTGATGCGATGGTTGGTGCTTTGTAGCTCAAAGTCTGGATCAATCCACTGAGCTGTTAACTTAACGTGGTCTTTTATATATCACAAGATCGGATCGGCTACATTTGGGAAATATCGGCCGATCGCCGATAGCATATTTTGATAAAGAATCGGCCGATACCGATTCATAGCCGATCGATCGTTCCATCTCTAACCAATACAGACAAGAAAGGAAGACCAATACAGACAATGACGCCTGCACAGAGACAAGGGATAATAAAGATTGGTGCGTGCCTCTCTGTGCGCGATACGGAGCCCAATATGAGCTTGCCTCGTGCAGGTGAAAAAGAAGCAGGTTGCCGCGGCATGATGGCATGATGGTGTGGCCCTTCCCGGTCAGGAGTGGAGGGCATCAGCAGTAGTTTTATTAGTTTATTATTAGGATTTTAACGTCATGTTTTACACATTTTGGTTACATTCAGGTACTTACTGGTTACACAAGACTAATCAGTTCAAGTTTTTAATGTCAAACACAGTCATAAACAATTTTGTATCTCTAATTAACCTCACTTGCATGTCTTTGGACTGTGTGAGGAAACTGGATCACCCGGATGAAAACCACGCAGACCACGCAAGAACATGCAAACTCCACACAGAAAGGACCTGGACCGCTTTACCTGGGAATCAAACCCAGGACCTTCCTGCTGTGAGGCGACAGTGCTAACCACCGAGCCACCGTGCCGCCCTCAGCAGCAGTAGAGATGACGAAATGTGATCAGATAATTAGATTCGACTGGATAAATCATGTCTGCCTTCATATGAATGTGGGCTACAGGAAATAAACAAATCTCCTGTTCCTTCTACTTAAATCTATGCATCTGACATAGTAAAACCATACATCTATTGTGCCACATCACTGGTGCAGAACCTTACCACTCATCTCTCTGTCGCTCGTAGCTCTCCATATCCGGCTTGATCTGCTTGGTGAGCCGCTGGTACTGCCTCTGCTGGGCCTCGGCGTAGCCTACGGGGTGAAAAGAGAAGTAATAAAAGAACAAATCGTTAAAAACGATCCCATAAAAGCGAGAGCGATGACAGACGACTGAGATTAGGGGCAGCCTGTAATGACCAGAACTGATCGCAAACAGGCGCTGAAGCTTTGGACGATTCAGAAACTTGGCATGCTCACATCACGACATCTTTTAATCTAGTCGCCACATGGCAGCATTGCTAAGGAGAAACTGAGTGACTCATGTTGTTGGACACAAAACTCTCAGGCTGGAGGGAGGAAACATTTCCGTTTCTATAATGTGCATGCATATTAACACAATCATAAACGCGACGTCACATTATTATGCTTCACAATCTTTATGCCAACATGTTTTAAGGCCTCAGAAATCATTTGCCAAGTGGTGCACTGAACATACCCTATGTTGGCCAAAGAGAGACGTAGGTTAGCACACACCTCATTCCACGAGTGAAAGTTGCTTTGATTGATTGCTTCTTTTCACTACACAGCAGTGGATTTCAACTGAAAGTTTCACACACTCTGGGACACTCATGAGAAACACGCTATGCTCTCTGTATTCCCTTGCCAGTCATGCCAGAACCTCAGACGCAAGGAGTTGCAGCAACTAGTTTACCCCAGGTAACCCAGCCTTCCCTTTCTAAGAAACAACCAATTGTGTCTATAGAGCGCTGAACTACATAGAGTGCCGCCACTGACTGCTTTTACCATGTGGAGGGCCATGCACTACCGTCTTTGATCGACCACCCCTTGGGCAGGCGCCCCGACCGGCCAGCAGAGGCAGTAATTGCAGTAGCGATGAGACATTCCTGTTCGACCACTGTCCCTCCTCCCTACAGACACACAGCCAACTGAGTGTGTGTAGGCGCCCTGCATGAAAACTTATCTAAAATTTAAACTATCTCAGCAGCGATTGGCGAGTGTTTTAGGCCACTCTGCCACCTGAGCGACCAGTTCCAAATTTCTCAAAACAAATGGGTTTTTTTAACGCAACAGGATGATCCAATACTTCACCTGAGAAGCCTGGATCAGGGTTTTTCTTCTTTTTTTTCCTTTCCCATCTCTCAGCGTCCTCTGCACTGATCTCTAAAAGTTTCACGCGGTGGTAATTTTCCCCTCGTTCCGCACATTCCTAATGAAGATAAAAACAAACTTAGAAAAAGCTTTGACCAATGACGGTGAGACTAACATGTCACACTGGAACAAGACTGAATGCCAAATATAATTGGAACAAACAAGAATTGCATGACTTTAATTTGTGGATCTTTTTGAGAGCATTTCCTGCAGTACTGAATATGATTTTTCAGGTCAGTTACCTTTTTCTTTTGGTCCACCATGAGCTCATACTCCAGTCGGGCTTTCTTCGCTTCCCAGTTGGAAGGAAGCTTCAACCTCTTGTCTTCTTCTACAACCTCCTGATGGTTTAGCTTACGGGCCTCATTCTACAAAAACAAACACTCTGCTAAGCCGGGGCAATCTACCTCATCATCAACTTATCAAATCTGTTCATGTGTTTATTAGGATTTTACCGTCATGTTTTACAATTTTGGTTACATTCATGACAGGAACGGTAGTTCATTACACAAGGTTCATCAGTTCACGCAAGGTTATATCAAACACAGTCTTGGACAATTGACCTCACTTGCATGTCTTTGGACTGTGGGAGGAAACTGGAGCACCCGGAGTAAACCCACGCAAACACAGGGAGAACATGCAAACTCCACACAGAAAGGACCCGGACGACCTTCTTGCTGTGAGGCGACAGTGCTACCTTAGCCACCGTGCCACCCTCAACTTATAAAATAAACAGCAATATTCAAAACTGTGCAATAATTTCACAACATGAAGTTTAAACTAGGGATGTCCCGATCACGTTTTTTTGTTCCCGATACCGATCCCGATTATAAATTTTGATCCCGATCCGATACCGATTCTCAAACCGATACTTGTATTTTCTAGATATTGTCTAGATAAGAACTAGATAATACTGTTCACACAGTGCACACTTCAAGTACATTACAATTATTCAAATTAATCCAGTGTATATGTTTAACAACTAAATAGCTCTGCAGTGCTGAAGGGAAAAATGCTGCATCCAAGCTATTGCTTAATGTTTTTGTATTTTTACAAAATCAATCAAAATGAGTGAGATAATTAGTTTTACTTTAAACTTTACATTCAAAGAAAAAAATGTTTAATGCAGTGATACACTAAAAATGAACAGAAATCTGTGTAGCAGCTTAACTTGAATATAAGAAAAAAAGTTACTTAAAAGCATTACAGTAAAGCCTGAATACCAAAATAAAATGGAAAGGCTCTTTTGTTATGAAGGAAAGCCAGTTCTTAAAGTGCTTGTATTGTGACAGTGGTTTGATGGACGTTTGTACACGAAGTGAGTGTGTTTTGACCCTTTAGGCCTTCCATAGAACATGAAATAGCGTGCTTGACTCAACTGTCGGCTATTCGGTACCGTAACAGAAGAAGTTAATAAAGTGTTCTGCTCCCGACAATATGTGAATATACCGTGCATTTATTTCTTTATTAAACGAGTGCATCACTACGTTGTTTTGTAAACCGGTGTGATCCTTAACTCACACACACTCACACATGAACGCAGCTCTGCTCCCACCGCCTCGTGAAATGCTCACACTGCAGACGTTACACTTCACTGTTGGACTTGTTTTACTTTTCAATTTTAAGTATTTCCACACAGCGGACATGCTGACGTAACACAAAAGATCGGGATTAAGATCGGGTTTAGTAAAGCCGATTCCGATCAATTAAAAAATGCCTTGATCGGCCCCGATCCCGATCTTTGAGATCGGATCGGGACATCCCTAGTTTAAACTAGTTTAAATTCATGCATCCATTGAAATCATAATCATAATCTTTTTATTGTCATTATACCAGATCTAACAAAATTAAGGTGCAATACTCTCTAGTGTTATAAAAAATAAATTTAATAACACACAATCATGTTGTTATTTACAATAACAGCAATAACAATAACACAAATATAACTTCTGTCAGTGACAAATTGGTGGAAATTGCACATTGCCCTTTGTAAACATTTGTAATGCCATTCACTGCTGGGTGCTTGAGGAAGGCTCTTAACCCTCTTGGCTCCAGATACAACATACAATGGCAGATCCTACACTCTGATCCCAGCTTTACATACAGTGTATCACAAAAGTGAGTACACCCCTCACATTTCTGCAAATATTTCATTATATCTTTTCATGGGACAACACTATAGACATGAAACTTGGATATAACTTAGAGTAGTCAGTGTACAGCTTGTATAGCAGTGTAGATTTACTGTCTTCTGAAAATAACTCAACACACAGCCATTAATGTCTAAATGCCTGGCAACATAAGTGAGTACACCCCACAGTGAACACGTCCAAATTGTGCCCAAATGTGGCGTTGTCCCTCCCTGGTGTCATGTGTCAAGGTCCCAGGTGTAAATGGGGAGCAGGGCTGTTAAATTTGGTGTTTTGGGTACAATTCTCTCATACTGGCCACTGGATATTCAACATGGCACCTCATGGCAAAGAACTCTCTGAGGATGTGAGAAATAGAATTGTTGCTCTCCACAAAGATGGCCTGGGCTATAAGAAGATTGCTAACACCCTGAAACTGAGCTACAGCATGGTGGCCAAGGTCATACAGCGGTTTTCCAGGACAGGTTCCACTCGGAACAGGCTTCGCCAGGATCGACCAAAGAAGTTGAGTCCACGTGTTCGGCGTCATATCCAGAGGTTGGCTTTAAAAAATAGACACATGTGTGCTGCCAGCATTGCTGCAGAGGTTGAAGACGTGGGAGGTCAGCCTGTCAGTGCTCAGACCATACGCCGCACACTGCATCAACTCGGTCTGCATGGTCGTCATCCCAGAAGGAAGCTGACGCACAAGAAAGCCCACAAACAGTTTGCTGAAGACAAGCAGTCCAAGAACATGGATTACTGGAATGCCCTGTGGTCTGACGAGACCAAGATAAACTTGTTTGGCTCAGATGGTGTCCAGCATGTGTGGCGGCGCCCTGGTGAGAAGTACCAAGACAACTGTATCTTGCCTACAGTCAAGCATGGTGGTGGTAGCATCATGGTCTTGGGCTGCATGAGTGTTGCTGGCACTGGGGAGCTGCAGTTCATTGAGGGAAACATGAATTCCAACATGTACTGTGACATTCTGAAACAGAGCATGATCCCCTCCCTTCGAAAACTGGGCCTCATGGCAGTTTTCCAACAGGATAACGACCCCAAACACGACCCCAAACACAACCTCCAAGATGACAACTGCCTTGCTGAGGAAGCTGAAGGTGAAGGTGATGGACTAAACCCAATTGAGCACCTGTGGCGCATCCTCAAGTGGAAGGTGGAGGAGTTCAAGGTGTCTAACATCCACCAGCTCCGTGATGTCATCATGGAGGAGTGGAAGAGGATTCCAGTAGCAACCTGTGCAGCTCTGGTGAATTCCATGCCCAGGAGGGTTAAGGCAGTGCTGGATAATAATGGTGGTCACACAAAATATTGACACTTTGGGCACAATTTGGACATGTTCACTGTGGGGTGTACTCACTTATGTTGCCAGCCATTTAGACATTAATGGCTGTGTGTTGAGTTATTTTCAGAAGACAGTAAATCTACACTGCTATACAAGCTGTACACTGACTACTCTAACTTATATCCAAGTTTCATGTCTATAGTGTTGTCCCATGAAAAGATATAATGAAATATTTGCAGAAATGTGAGGGGTGTACTCACTTTTGTGATACACTGTACATATAAAGAATTACTGTACTGTACATACATGCACTGTATATAGGGCAAATAAAGGCATTCCATCTGCCCCTGATTATACCTGGTCCTGTACGATGATCCACCTATGTTTTCTTTAATGACATGTAAACCGCCAGTACCACAGAGAAGCATCTCCATGTTATGATGCTCCCTATTTTCCCCACCAACTTAAAATGAGCTGAATTATTGCCGAAAGGTGCAACTTTGTGGTGAATAGCAGGAATGGACATTCATTCACTGCAGTTAACTGTATGTTGTGCTATATTTTACTGTATAACTGTCTTCTCTGTTTTTTCTTCTACTTTTTTCAATCACTAGTTGTGAAACCTCATGTGGCACCTGTCCGGAGCTGATTTGTAATTTCCAGTAGTGGATTATTATAGCTTTTTTCCCATTTAAGTGCTGGTAATAAACTTGTCTGTAAGAACTTTTACAGAACTGCTTCCTTTTGTGTAAAAACTTACAAATCAATGGCAACGCAGTTTATATTGAAAACATAAGTTGATCAAGAGTTTGTTTTTATTTTGTTATTGGCAGCATTGAGATTAAGAACTGCATTTACATATATTTTTTTTAATCTAAAATGCAAATACACAGCCAACACAGTGACAATACATTCCTTCCTAGAATTTATGAGTATATTACAAGGTATTCACATTAAAGTGGCACTTTATATTAATACAAAAAATGGTCGAGTTGTCATTTTCCCCTCACAGCATTTTTAACCCCATTTAAACATATTGATAATAAAATATGTTGTCGTACCCGTTTCAAATGAAGCTCTCTGAATTTCCTCAGCCTCTCCTCTCTCTTCTGTGATGATAAAGTTTCAGTTTGTTCCTCGTCTGTGACTGGTCCACATGACTTCAAACACAGAAAACACAGCTGTGACACTGGGATGGCATGTACACATTAGTACCAATAATAATGTTGATAATCAACAGCAAGTGAAGAACCAAACCAGATAAAACTGAACTGGGGCTTTTTTCTGGGGAGTTTGACTTATATATAATTATACACCTGAATACTTTGTAGTGATTTGTAGAAGTAAATGTATTACAGTTCATTTGAGATCTGATGTCAGTCCCAAACAGTGTACTGTGGTATTTAAGCAAACAACATTAAATAACGTACATTGTGAAGGAAAATCACTTAATAGCTAAACCCCTAAAATTCAACACGCACCCTCAAGGGTCTCCGGACCCACTTTGTTTACCACTGTAATAAAGGAGGAACCTAAATAATCGAGTCAGCTGTATGTCTAGAACACCACCAACGTTTCGTCTATTTTTGTTAACATCGATAGCTACGAGGGTCGAATCCTAATTGTGTTAAAATAATCAAATTAGTGCCCTAGATAGTGTTTAAAAACCATACAATGATAAAGTTTGTAGTGCAATATTAAAGTGAACCCAGAGCTCTTTGGAATTTAGCCCTGGTTAGCTTTAGTCAATAAACACTGGTTAAATAAAATATATAAAAACACATAACTTTATCACAACGTGTATATTCACAAGGTCACTAGATACAAAAAGGTGTATAACTACACAAATAAAACGTAACAGCTACAAAATAAACACATTTATTCTTATTTTTATTTCACAAAGCGATCGTGTTTACCTCAGAACCAGACGCCATCTTCCGTCTTCTAAACACAGAAGTGTTCGCCAGATATTAGCGCTCGGGTGGATTTTAATTTGACCAAAAACAGTTCCTACCCCTTCAGTTAACAACGTTCTACTTTTTTTTTAATTAAAGTTGACAATAAGTTTGATACAAGAAGTCAAAAAAGGTTAAACAAATAGTTTGTTTTTGTGATTTAATATACTTCCAGTGTAAATGTTTACTTCCAATAAACTCACGTCTCCTAAACGTGTGCTGAAACAAATATATAAATGAGAAAAAGACACAAATATATGTAAAAAAACAATATAGATTTTAAAGAATTCGGACACCAACATTTTTTTCGGGGAATTACAGCTTTAAACATTCATAATAACAAATTATTAGCTGAATCTTTGCAGCATTGTGGTAAAACCATGTCCCATAATTTCTGACAATCTGTTTTAAATTTAAAACAATGGGGGCCATTATGTTTGGGGCTGTTTCCTTGTTAAAATGTGCAGATTTAGTTTCTTAGCCTGATTCATTCGCTTTATTAATATTTCCTTCTATGTTATTTTCTGGTTTGGGTGGTTAAGTGGGTAGCACTGTCACCTCACAGCAAGAAGGTCCTTGGGTGGTCTTTCTGTGTGAAGTTTGCATGTTCTCCCCGTGTCCGCGTGGGTTTCCTCCGGGTGCTCCGGTTTCCTCCCACAGTCCAAAGACATGCAAGTGAGGTGAACTGGAGACACTAAATTGTCCAAGACTGTGTTGATATAACCTTGTGAACTGATGAATCTTGTGTAATGAGTAACTACCGTTCCTGTCATGAATGTAACCAAAGTGTAAAACATGACATTAAAATCTAACAAACAAACAAACATATCTTTTCTGTTTGCAAAAAAAGCAGCTCCTTATTATGATGCTGAATTAATGAAACATTGTTAAATAGTTCAATTTGTGGCTCATTCGACTATTACTCAAATTTTGCACATGCATCGTTTTTATAAATTTTTAATGGATTAATAAAAATGTATGAATAATTTTTATTTTTTATTTTTTTAGCAGCAATGTGGACTGTAGGAATGAAGATAATTGCAGTTTATTGCTTACTGTTTACTGTGTAATTGCTGCCAGATTGTCCAGCAACTTTTTTAAAATTGTTGGCTCTTGAACTTTCCTTACAGTAATTGCTACTTAATGCATGTAAAGTTTCCAACCAACAGCAATGTGTTTTATTATAATAAGCAAAACATTTTTGTATTTGCAGCACTAATATCTAAAATTATTTTTGTAACATAATTATTTTTGTAACATTACACTAGCCCATTTGCAAATCTCATATCATTTCATACTGCAAATACACAGTATGTACTCAAAGTGTATTAAATAAAATGTTAATTTGTCCTGTATTTATGGGCAAATTTAAAGCAAACCAGGAACTGCAATAGTTTTGACTGAGAACGATGTTTAGCAGTTTAACCAGCCAAGATTTGAACTACCTGTAAATTAGGGTGTTTGAACAAGGAGCAGCACCGTGGCACAGTTGGTAGTGTGGGTGCTGCATACCAGCATAATTCCTAAAAACCTAAGTTTAATCCTCGCCTTCACTGACAGTTTGAAAAGAGTTGTGTATTGGCTACTCTAAATTGTGAGTGAGTAAGTAATGCTCTGAGATAGACTGGCACCCTGTCCAGGGTGTATTCATCCCTTGAACCTACAGTTTCTGGGTATGCCAGACTTAACCAGATTGAGAATAAATAAATTATTAAAGTAATGTGTACAGTACAAAAAAGTAACAATTATAATACTGTGATCCTGCAGAAAAATTGCCACTGGATAACATTACTGCTAATAAAGTAATCTCGCTCAAGACACTCGCCCCATAAATTATACAGAATAATACATTTCTGATTACGTAGAAGAAATACGCATATGAATAGATGTAACATAATGGGTCCCTCAGCGTCTGTAATACTTCATGAGCAGTAATGTTACCCAGTGGCACTTTTCCTGCAGGATCACAATGTTATAATTAAAAGCTTTTTTGGAGGATGTAATTAAGTGAAGTTTATAGTGTTAGATTAAAGCAATCTTCAGATCACAGGGTTAATTAATGGACTGATGCACTTTGAGTGTACACCAGATGGAAGAGTAACTCCACAACCGAAAAAAGACTCATCAGATGCCCATTTGCCAGCTTACTATATAACACACAAGGGAAAACAAAGGAAAAAACACTGATACATTTTGTATATTTTAAAAAATGTGCTAACACAGTATAAGATAATATTCTGTTACTATAACATGCTCCAAGAATAATATTAGGATATTAAAATTCTGCACAAATAAAACTATTAAAAAAATAAGACTGAATACGACTTTTCATCAGCTTTTTCCTGACCTTGAATAATCTGCTGCCACCCAGAATTTCTACCCACATTGCAAAGCAGTTAGGACTACCAGTGCAGCTGCCTGACAGCTGGTAGGATATAAACTTTGCGGCCAATAAAATCATTCCATTTCCTTAATTACTATTTCTGTCATTTCCGCAGCCAATGACTTCTCAATTCTGGGCCAAATCAAACACGACCCCCTAGCTGGAGACGCTTGCTGCGCTGTGTGCCAGTCTGTGTCTGGGCGTGTACCTGCTGTGGGGAAACCCACACACAGACTTGCACTATTGTTCACCAGTAGCAAGCCTCAAATCATCCGCTGCTTAAATGTTATTCATGAAATTAAACAAATGAATGAATATTGTCACCAGCCAAATTAACCACGCGTACCAAACAATTAGCTCTTCATGTCGGAAAGGATTTTTTTCTGTGGTTTTTTCTTTGATACTTGCTGTTGCTTTTGGAGACTATATCGGTCTCCTTTTCCACGTTTTATTCACCGTGCAAGTGGTTTGGCTTTTCTAGGAGGAAAGAAGCTTTAATGTATCTCTTCCTGTGAAATAGGAACTGTTTTTTTTTACCTAGACAAGCTTTCATCCAAAATCCATATAATTACTGAAACCAAAATGGAAAAGTGTTCAGAGTGGAAACGCTGGCCTATAAAACTTCCACTCGCTTTATAAAATCTGACCTCTTTTTCTTTTTGCCCAACTGAGACATGTGTGAAGTCGCTCAGAGGCAGGATCTTCTATTTTACAGCAATTAGGCCTGCACTCTAGTTTGACTGCACTCTAAGCCACAACACGTACAATAGAAATATTTGTCTGGGAAAACTGTCACTATTTTGTGTCACTAACTTAGAGTTAGCCTTCCTTTTGCGGCTATAACAGCCTCCAGTTTTCTGGAAAGGCTTTCCTCAGCTGCTGGATTATGTCCCCATTTGGGCACAAAAGCATTGCATTTGTGAGATCAGCCGCTGATGCTGGATGAAAAAGGGTTGGCTTAGAATTAAGGTTTTCAATTCACAGCTAATGGTGTTAAGGGCTCTAAACAGGCCACCAGAACTTGTCAAAACATGTCCTTAACTCTTTAATGGTCTCCTCAACCATTTGAGTCTAAATACTTGGGTAAAAATAAGCTGTATTTAAATAATCTTGTTTGGGCCGTATCTACTCCTTGGTTGACATGTGTTAAACTCAAATATATTGGAAGATGGTTTTAAGAAAACAGCCTTTCTAACCTGTCAACTTAAAGCTACAGTTGAAAATCATCCATGAAAAGTTACATAATTTTTGTGATCATTTGTCTCATTAAAAACATAATGTATGCACTAGTAAAAAAATATTGTTTGTTGTTGGTATAGTCCCAAGAAATGAAAAAATTTGCAAATAAATATTTTTTAAACATAATTATCTTGGTAAGCTGATTAAAGGTTAAAGATCTTGCATTGTGCACAGGGGCACAGTCATTCTGAAACAGAAAAGGGGCCTTTTCCTGAACTCATGCCATAAAGCTGAAAGCATGCGATATATTCACATACATGTTAGCAAAAAGTGTGGCTGAACCACGTGAACATACTTTTGGCCATATAGCGTGCGTACTGTTAAGTCCATACATCACCTTGCTGAATGCCACAGTACACTGTTAACACCACTAACACCCTGGACCCTGGAATTATATATCCATTAAGTATAGTTATTTATTTTACATATCTATATTATTATTATTATCATACCTAGTATTCCCACTACTTTGTATTATTATTAATATTATTATTATTATTATTATTAAGTATATATTACTATATTACTATGTATAGACCTACCATATATGTTATCTATCTATCTATCTATCTATCTATCTATCTATCTATCTATCTATCTATCTATCTATCTATCTATCTATCTATCTATCTATCTATCTATCTATCTATCTATCTATCTATCTACAGGAACATCAATAGGTGGCGCTGTTCAACACGCAATAATGCAGTGAGCGTTTTACCTGCATGGCACTCAGCCCACGCACAATCATTCATCCAGAGTCAAGAAACACACTCAGCTAACATGTGTGATTTCATTAAAAATAAAAATATTAAACTTTCTAATTCCAGTCTTCACTTGCTTGTATATTCCCTTCATCTTTAATAAGTCAGGTATACTCTGTTAAAAAGAATGTGTCCAATTTTGATCTATAAAACACCATCAAGCCGTCACTACCATATTACCCATATTAGCATTTAGCTTCAAATGTACTCACACTAGAAATAATTTGTGATTAAAATACCATGCAGCAGCTTCTAATTCATGGCAGACCTGTTTATTTATTTACTTTTTAGGGGTTGGGTGTTCTGTGTTCGCATTGCCATTCAGATTTCTTCTTTTTTAAGTGTAAGGTGACACAAAGGTACAGTCATGCTTGACTAGCAAAAGGCCTGGAATTATATAACTTGAATTTCTTATAATTAATAATTGATTTTATACACATGCTCGCACTGAATCTGGCTTAATTAATTTGGGTGTCCACAAACTTTTGGCCATATAATGTCTGTGTCCCTTACAAGTGTATTTAAACTTTTGAAATCTGATATGTTTGTCTATTATTATAAAGACTGGATCACATTTGGGTCAAACTTTTGACCTGGATGTTTGATGATTTCCTTCTTGTCACTGCAGCAGCGGCTTCTATTGTGACATTGAGGTGCCTACATGAGCGGTGGAGGAATACAGAGAGTGTAGCATAGTCTAAAGTGTAGCTTTAGAATGAGGTTTGGCATTGTGCTGTTGAAATAACCATGGACTTTTGAGGAAAAGATGTTGCCTTGATGGCAGCAAGTCTCTCTGAAATTGAAATATACACCTTCACATCAATGGTACCTTCACACATATGCAAGTCACCCATGCAGTGGGTACTGATGCACCCCCATACCATGACAGTTGTTGGCTTATGCATCTTTCGCTGATAACAATCTTGAAGGTTCTTTTCATCTTTGTCACAGAGAACTCAATGTCCTTTTGGGCGGCACAGTGGCTCAGTGGGTGGCACTGTCGCCTCACAGCAAGAAGGTCCTGGGTTCGATTCGCAGGTGGAGTGGTCCGGATCCTTTCTTAAAATCCTAATAAACAATAACAATGTCCATCCGAGATGAGATCAGGCCCAAAAATCTTGGTGGTGTTTCTGTATAGAATTGATGTCTGGCTTTCTCTTTTTGTACTAGAGTTTCAGTGAGCATTTCCTGATGCAGTGGTGAATTGTGTTAAGAGACAACAGTTTTCTGAAGTACTCCTGAGCCCACATGGCTATATTTATCAAAGCACCATGATGGTTTCTCATGTAATGTCGTCAGAGGGCTCAAAGGGCATTCACATTCAGTAGTAGTTTCTGTTCTTGCCCTACGCAGGGACTAAGATTTCTCCAGAATCCCTAAATCTTTTCACAATATTATATGGTAGATGGTAAAATACCTAAATTATTTGCAATTTTTCATGAAATTTGGAACAGAGTGGTGAGCCATGACTTGTAATAGCTTGTATAGAATGGTGTACAGCTTGTACTGTTGGTGGATCCTTCCTTTTATTCTTTCTCTTGGCTTGACTTCGCGAACAAATATATTATTATTTACATTTACATTTTCATTTTCAGCATTTAGCAGACGCTTTTATCCAAAGGGTTTTGAGGGTTAAGGGCCTTGCTCAGGGACCCAACAGTGGCAACTTGGTGGTGGCGGGTCTTGAACCGGCAACCTTCTGTTTACTAGTCCAGTACCTTAACCACTGAGCTATCACTGACAACATTATGAGGATGTTGTCCACGTCGACTACAGGCTCGCTGGTGACTGAGCAGGCCGATTCGAGACATGCAGTCCCCAATCATGATTCCCTTACCTGTTACCAATTTACCTGCTTATTGTGAAATAATTCAAAACACTGTAACTTCAATATTTATCAACTTTCTATGCTTATTTTGCCCCGTCCCAACTTTTTTTTTCTTCGAATCACAGATTCCTTGTGTCCTAGTTTTACTAGAAATGGGGTTTGTACTGTATATTATTTCCTGTCCGATCATAAACTCTTAGGATAAGGTTCAGAGGAAGCTTTCTCAAGTCATGCGAAGATGCGACTGAGGTACAAGAAACAGTAAGAAATTCAAAAACTGAATCAATGAGGCTACAAAGAGATCAAACTTAAGTCTCCAATGCTGCAGGCCACACACACATAACTATCAAAGCAGAGAATGAGCGCTCCCACATGCAAATATCTCTGCTGTACTTTCCCATCCCTGCTTCCCTATCTGACCTAAATTAGATTGCGTGTTTAGATCGGGTGAACAGTAGACCGTTGTGAAGGTTTGCGTTGCGAGTCTGGCTTGCCAACAGCCCGTGGACACACAGCTGTGCTGAGACAGAGACCCTTCTTTAACAGTGCGTCACCATGGAGAATCACAAAGTCATCTACTTACAAAACATGCTGATTTCCTGACCATCTCAGTCTGAGATTATCGTGAAGTGATTGATGTAAATGTTTTTTTTAGAATAGAATAGAATGCCTTTATTTGTCATATATACATATACAGGTGTACAGTACCATGGCATTCTTTCATTTAAATATCCCAGCTTGTTTGGAACCTGGGGTCAGAGCGCAGGGTCAGCCATCATACGGCGCCCCTGGAGCAGAGAGGGTTAAGGACCTTGCTCAAAGGCCCAACAGTGGCGGCATGGCAGAGCTGGGATTTGAACTCTCAACCTTTTGGGTGCTAGCCCAAAGCTCTACCCACTAGGCTACCACTGTCCCTAAAAAATTCTTAATTCTTTTGCATATCCCAGCTCGTTTGGAACCCGGGGTCAGAGCGCAGGGTCAGCCATCGTGCAGCTCCCCTGGAGCAGGGAGGGTTAAGGGCCTTGCTCAAAGCTCTGAATGGCAGAGCTGGGATTTGAACTCTCAACCTTTTGGTTGCTAAAGCTCTACCCACTAGGCTACCACTGTCCACAACTATCTAAATGATCCAACTAACTAAATTTTCTGGACTCATTTGTCCTCTGAGAAAGTTGGGAGGAAAAAGTTTAAGCAGAAACAGGGAAAGAAATAAGGATTCATTATTGGATCAATTGTGTACAGTTATATATTTAGCAGACACTTCTGTGACAGATACTGTGCAAGCAGTTGAGGGTTAAGACCTTGCTCAAGGGCCCAACATTGGCAACTTAGCAGTGGTGGGGCTTGAACCAGCAACCTTCTGATCACTAGTTTAGATCATTTCCCTTCTTAAAGTGACAGTGGGTAGCCTAGTGGGTAGAGCTTTGGGCTATTAACTGAAGAGTTTAAATCCCAGCTCTGCCATTCAGCCACTGTTGGGTCCTTGAGCAAGACCCTTAACCCTCTCTTCTCCAAGGGCGCTGTACAATGGCTGACCCTGCGCTCTGACCACAGCTTCCAAACAAGCTGAGGTATGTGAAGAAAGAATTACATTGTACTGTACACCTGTATATGTATAAATGACAAATAAAAGCATTCTAGTCTATTCTAAAAAACATTTACATCAGCCTGCTTTTACCCTGTTCTTCAATGGTCAGGACCACCACAGAGTAAATATTATTTGGGTGGTGGATCATTTTCAGCACTGCAGTGACACTGACTTGGTGGTGGTGTGTTAGTTTGTGTTGTGCTGGTATGAGTGGATCAGACACAGCAATGCTCATGGAGTTTTTTTAAACACCTCACTGTCACAACTGGACTGAGAATAGTCCACCAACCAAAAATATCCAGCCAACAGCGAACCATGGGCAGCGTCCTGTGACCACTGTGACAAGGTCTAGAAGATGACCAACTCAAACAGCAGCAATAGATGAGCGATCGTCTCTGACTTTACATCTACAAGGTGGACCAACTAGGTAGGAGTGTCTAATAGAGTGGATAGTGAGTGGACACGGTATTTAAAAACTCCAGCAGGGCTGCTGTGTCTGATCCACTCATACCAGCACAACACACACTAACACACCACCACCATGTTAGTGTCACTGCAGTGCTGAGAATCATCCACCACCTAAATAATACCTGCTCTGTGGGGGCCCTGTGGGGGTCCTGACCATTGAAGAACAGGGTGAAAGCAGGCTAAAAAGGTGTAGAGAAACAGACGGATTATATGATAAGTGGAGCTGATAAAATGGACAGTGTGTGTAGAAACCAGGAGGTGGTTTTAATGTTATGGCTGATCGGTGTATATTGTCTATGTCCTTCATATTTGTTCTTTACTTTTGACCTCTACTGTAGGTTTGTTATACGTACTTTGGATAATTTGCATACCAAATCACATTTTACAAGTGATTAATGCAGAAAGCCAGGTTATTCTGGGGGATTTACAAGCTTTATACTGGATAACTTCTCATATTAGATATTAGTGTAGATACTCTGTATGGACAAAAGTATTGGGACACATTTTAATCATTGAACTTACGTGTTTCATTCAGTTCCATTGACACAGGTGTATAAAATCAAGTACTTAGCCACGCAGTCTGCCTTTACAAACATTTATGAAAGAATGGGTCATTCTAAAGAGCTCACTCATTTCAGCAGGTCATAGGATGGTACTGTTACAACAAGGCAGTTTGCACAATCAACTGTGAGTGGTATTATTGAAAAGTGGAAGCTTTTAGGAACTACAGCAACTCGTTACTCGTTACGAATAGTTATGAAGTGGCAGACCAGAGTGTGGTCGCCCAGAGCTAAATTGCATAGTACATAACACTCGCCAATGCTCTGCTGAGTTCCAAACCTCCTCTGGCTATACCGTCAGCACAATAACTTTGCACCAGAAGTTTCATGGCATGGATTTCTATGGCAGAGCAGCTGCATGCAAGTCTTACATTACCAAACACAAGGGTTGGATGGAGTGGTGTAAAGCACACTGCCACTGGAATCTGGAGCAGTGTAAACATGTTCTGTAGAGTGACAAATCACACTCTTTTATCCGACATAAAGTCTGATGGAGGAGTCTGAATTTAGTCAGTGACAGGAGAACAATGTAGTGCCTTACTGCATTGTGACAACTGTAAAGTTTGGTGGAGGGTGTATAATGCTATGGGGTTGTTTTTTACGGGTTGGTCTAGATCCCTTAGTTCCAATGAAGGCAAATCTCAATGCTTCAGCATACCAAAACAAGATTTTGGATCCAGCATTACTGTATTCCAGTCTACAAAGGCATGGTTGGGTGAGTTTGGTGTGCAAGAACTTGACTGGCCCTCACACAACTCCTTTGAACATCTTTGGGATTAACCCGAATTGAGATTGCAGACCAGGCCCTCTCATACAACAGTGTCTGATGTCACTAATGCTCATCTAGATGAATAGGCAAATTCCCCTTAAAACACTCCAAAATCTTGTAGAAAGCCTTCACAGAGGAGTGGAAGCTGTTCTAGCTGCAAAAGGAAGGACTAACTCCATATTAATGCCTATGGATTTAGAATAGAACGTCATTAAATCTCCGGTATGTGTAATGTGTAGCTGTTCTAATACTTTTCCCCATATATAGTGTAAGTGGAATAAGAATCTAAAGAGCTGACATGTGGTTCATTCCCGTGGTCTTCTGCTCAGAATTGAAACTTACCATTAATCTAGAAGAGGTAGCGGTAAATAAAAAAGAATAGGGGTTAGGGGAGTGGGGCACATCCAGCAGGATGGTCCATTGAGGGTCTTATCCTTACCCACAGTGGTTAGTGGCTTTGGCGCATACATACGCCCGTGAGTTATTAGAAAGCCACCGTACCCGACTGTGCTGTGCCAAACCATGGCACATGAGCTCACTTCCCTTCCCGAGTTATGGTGGTTTGGGATTGGTCTCTGGTTGGCGTGACGGTTTGTGCCCCGAACCGAGGCGACCGCCTGCCAGATGAGACGCTTGTGGTTGCACTTTTCCTCATCCTTTCATCTTCT
The DNA here is from genome assembly GCF_030014385.1 of Trichomycterus rosablanca. NCBI lineage: Eukaryota > Metazoa > Chordata > Actinopteri > Siluriformes > Trichomycteridae > Trichomycterus > Trichomycterus rosablanca. The sequence goes on from NC_085992.1 coordinate 15,234,917, forward strand.
AATGTTCTCTGTGTCTGTATCCTTCTGTATTTTTAGCTGAGTAGGCTATGGTCCATGTAATAAAACAAATGATTTAGCATTTAGTCACCCCATACCTAGCATTAATCAGGCCGGGGGTTTAACCAAACCTAATTGCTTGTCTTTTCATCTAGTCAACCAATGTGTTTAGCTAATCTTTAGCATTGGGTAAACCTTTATATTGAGTCAGCCTGCGACTTTAACTAACCTTTAGCATTTAGTCAACTCATTGTGTTTGTATATTCAATCAAGGTGGCACAGTGGAATAGGTGGGTAGCGCAGCAAGAAGGACCTGGGTTCGATTTCCAGGTGGAGTGGTCCGGGTCCTTTCTGTGGGAAGTCTGCATGTTCTCTCAATGTAACCAGTAACTAACTGTTCTGTCATGAATGTAACCAAAGTGGGGGTGGTTGGTTTGCTGAAGTCTATCCCAGCTCTCAATGGACGCAAGGCACACAGAAACACCCTGGACAGGGCGACAGTCCATCGCAGGGCAGACATGCACACACACACACACACACACACACACACACACACACACACACACACACACACACACACACACATCTAAGGGCAATTTTAGTATCTCCAATTTACCTGACTGCATGCTTTTGGAGCTCCCGTATGAAAACCCACACAGACACCGGAAAAACATGCAAACTCCACACACAAAAGACCCAGACTGCTCCACCTAGGAATTGAACCCCTGTCACCTCTTGCTGTGAGGTGACAGTGCTACCCACTAAGCCACTCTCTTGTCCAATTAGCTAATAATTATATTTTGTCAGCCCATGTATTTAGCTGATGAAGTCAGGTCATTTGGGACTCTTTTACATTAGATTACCCAGAAAACCCTCAAAATTTCTGAAGACTACCCTAAGTGTTACTTTTAGAATTAGCTCTGGATCTTTGCTCTATTTCTACAAAGAAAATGAGTTGCCAAGTAAAATACTTCAGAAACTTTTGCCCTTCAAACACATCAAGAATCCCTAACCTCGCTCTGATGTCCTGTTTGGGTAAAATGAGACACCTGGTAAGCTAAAGTGGGACCTTTAGTGAACTTAAAGAGGACATGAAACAAGTCAGTTTAACTGAAGAACAACTATATTTCATCTGTTTTGTATAGTTAAATGGTTAAATGCATTAATCATTTCAATTATTAATTCATTAAATTATTAATGTAGTCACTGAATGAATCAGCCAATTTTCACCCTATTTGTAAAGCATATATGAATTACCAAACTACATAGTCACATTATTATGACCACCAGCTAATTTCCAGAGTAACCACCATGTGCAGCATGGACTGCAGCTAGACGGGCTGGGAGTGATTCAATAAGGTCCTGGTAGGTTGTCACAGGTATCTGGAGCCATGCTGACTGCAGTGCATCCCACAGCTGCTGGAAGGTGCATGGTGGAGGATTGATAGAGCAAACACCATGGTTGAGATGGTCCCACAGATGCTCAATTTGGTTCAAGTCTGGGGAATTAAGGGGCCAGGGTAGTACTTGGAGGTCTTGGTCTTGCTCTTCCAACCAATGTCGGACATTTCTAGCCGTGTGACATGACGCATTGTCTTGCTGGAAGATCCCATCTGCCCCAGGGAAGACAATTTCACCCATGAGAGCAACGAGGGATATATGTGCGGACAGCCTATCACACACCTTATATACCCTCCAAGCCAGCTCATGAAACATGACTTCCTTCATGAGCTACACACTGCCACTGTCGAAAGTAGGAAGTGGTCATAATAATGACTCGTCTGTATATATTAAGAACATAAACAAATTTCAGCATTAGTCTAAACCATTAGCCCTCTTAAACACACTCTCTGCAAACGTAACCCACATCACCCATGATCCCATTTTCTTCACCACAGCTCTTGTGGAACCATGCCCACATTTTACACAGGAGATCCAATTCTCTGTGGCTTTGAGGTCACTTGTGTCTCCATAAGGTATTTTGCAGGATCTGCATGGAATATGACGGAATGTCTGTAATATGACAAGGTGGCAAACAGCACAGTAACTCATGATTTTATGACAACTGGTCTAAAAATCTGCAGATTTCACTTTTTAGCTGAATTTTTGAGCTGTCCCATTTTAGCTGAATTTTTGTCCCTATTTATTTAATGCATGGGATAATAAATGAAAATCCTTATTGCTTTTTGATTATAAGTCAAATAAAAGTGCATAAAATGCAAAATCTAACATCCTACAGATTTTGGTGTTATACATTTGTTATTATAGTTTCAGTACTCTTATTACCATAAAGAGAAAATCTGTAAGCCACATAACTTACCTTGCATGTTGGCAGTTAAGGTACTGGATTAGTAATTGAAAGGCCACTGGTTCAAGCCCCACCACTGCCAGGTTGTCACTGTTGGGCCCTTGAGCAAGGCCCTTAACTCTCAAACTGCTTAGATAATATACTGTCACAGTACTGTAAGTCGCTTTATGCCAAGTTCACACTACACGACTGAATCTTTTGCACTCGGGAGTCATTCAGTCGGTGATCGACTGATCGGTGATAGAGGATTTCACACTACACGATCTATCATCAACTGGAATCGCAGGTGAGCTTCTCTGATCTCCCAAACAAGGTTTTTTTTTTTTTTTTTTTTTTTTTACAAAAACACACGTGAGAAGTGACGAGGAGTTTAATGATACCACGTCCAAAAATGCACGTCAACAAGTAGCGAGCGATCAAAGTGTTTGTGCGCTGATGTGCAGCGTAAAATCAAAGAGAAAAAAATAAATGTATCTGAGTGAATTTGGCAACACGAATAGTATAGATTGTTCTATTGTGAGTTGGAGGTTAATTAATATTTTTGCAATGCAGTGTTGGTGTTATGTTTTGTAGAGGACGATCAAGTCAGAAATACTGTAAAACGTGTGTGTGCCGGTGTGTTCGACATAGCACTCACTGCCAGTCGGGCAACTCAGATTCAGATATCTGACATGTTAGAAATCTCGATCTGGTCGCTCAGCGAACGCCGAGTTGCTCCTGAGTCGGCAAATCTAGCGCCGACCAGTCGCGAGCGAAAATCAGGGCAAAAATCATGTAATGTGAACTAGGCATTAGATAAAACAGTCTGCTAAATGCCGACAATGTAAATGTCTTGGGACCAGTGATTTTTTTTTTGTGTTTGCTCCGCCCATCCAAGTTATCTCAGACCAATCAAAAAGCTTGTTTCATGTCAAGGACATTTGTAGAAACAATGTTTGGTGACTGGCTGCTAATATTTGTGATTCATTCATTTATTCATTGAATATTTACACCCACTTTATCCTATTTAGGGTCGTAATGGGTCCAATTCACTGGGCGAAATGTAGGAAACACACTGGACAGGTCACCAGTCCATCACAGAATGGACACATACACATCTAAAAGCAATTTAAGCATATCCAATTAACCTAACTGCATGTTTTGGCCTGTGGTAGGATATCTGAGGACCTGAACCATTCCACCTGGGAATCAAACCCAGGCCCTACTTGCTGTAAGGCGACAGTGCTAACCACTGGATCACCGTGCCACCCAGCGTCCATGATGCAAACCCTTATTTGTCCCAAATTACCTGACTTCACCCCTCATCTTTTAATCAGTAATTAAACCCACAATAGATTTAAATGTACACATTTGGCAGATTCTTATGTTCAAGGAGCCAGCAGTGGGTGTTCGGTGGTGGTGTGACTTGAACCCATCAAAAGCTGAGCCACCTCTGCCCCTAATAAATCAGTATTTAGCAGGGATTTCCAGTAAGTCTGAAATCTGTCTGCCCATGATTTATATTTCTGTGAGTAAGGATTCAATTCAGAATGACCAACCTCACCCATGCCACGTTTCCCCAGTCGAGCTTAATTCAGTGTTTCGGTGGTTGTGGCCAATGTGTGTGTTCCAGTCTGGAATTCTTTGGCCGATGTAGTTATCATAGATACTAACCACCTCAGGCCAGAAAATCCCTCAACAGACCGCCGATGTGGGCTACGGCTTTGAAACACAAACCCATGAGGTGATCAAAGTTACAAATTAAACAGCTTATGTTTGCTGAAAGATTGGGTGGCCTGGAAAATGAATGCTAAGGTTTCATAATAAGCGCTATTCTGCTTGTATGCACTATATGGCAAAAAGTACATGAACGCATCTTTTTTGATGTGTTTTGTGTTTTAGCCGAACCTGATTCTAACAAGTGTATAATGTCAGTTATATGTTCCAGCATGACTGTGTTCCAATCAGGGTCCATGTTGATGAGTTTTGTATAGAGGAACTTACTGAACAACTCAGATTAATTGGAACGTCATCCAACATCATAGCCTGACCTCACAAACACTGTTTTGACTCCATGAGCACAAAATCCCTACGGAATATACTGGTGGGCAACCCAATATTGTGTACAGTACAACAGAATTCTTTGTTTGCGTATCCCAGCTTGTTTGGAAGCTGAGGTCAGGCACCCCTGGAGCAGACAGGGTTAAGAGCCTTGCTCAAGGGCCCAACAGTGGCTGCATAGCTGAGCCTGGATTTAAACCGACAATCTTCTGACTGATAGCCCAAAGTGCTACCCACTAGCCTACCACTGTCCCTATGCTATTTTGTAATAGGATGTCCAACAAACTCATGTCAGTGGTCCACATACTTCTAATCTAATATAAAGTACACTACAGAAGATTAGTATAATATAATAGTTTTTGTTTTGTCCAATTTGGATATACACAAATCCTCTGTACAGTCATGTACAGCTGGCTCAGCTGGCTGTAAAAGGCACAGTTTAGCACTCACCTCTTCTGACATAAAGCTGCATTTAAACAACAACCAGTGGTGGATTCTTACCTCGATAACACAGTAGGAGTCTTAAGTGGCAAAAAGGTGAATCCCAATCTGACCTTACCTCCTGACTCGGTGGGCCAGTTGTGCTTTTTGAGCTTTGGCCAGGCCAGTGGCATCACTGAGACTCAAAACTATTAATCATTTCCAAATTAATGTTAAGTGCTGGCTCTAACTGCTTACTCAACACAGATGTGCCACTATCAAGAATTTCACCTTGTCATTCTCAGGTCAAAATTACCTGTATGTAATCTTTCTAAGAATGAATTAGGAAAATATGCCAAGTTTTATGCTAATAAAATAATTTAGCTTCTGTTCCACTTCTAGTAAAAACTTTAAACAGGTTTTTATAACCTGAATGGAACAATAAGGGTTAAATTAGCATCGTATCTGTGCCAGACGGTGGTCTGTGCTTGCCGTGGAAAAGCAAAATCAGCTACTAATCACAGTATTTCAGAAGCTTTTCTGTCTGTGGCTTCATAGTTTCACAGTTGAGCGATGCTGCCTCATAGGCACCCGCCTTACAGCACCATGTCCGGACTTCCAATAAAACCTAATCGTTTCATTTTCCTCATATCTTATTGCAGTCATTTGCTTTAATCTCTTTGGTCTTTTGTAGAGATGCCAGCGTTACCCATGATCGACGTCTGTAAAAGGAGTAGCACTGAGGGAAAGGAGGAAAGGATTGGGTAGAGAAACAGAGAGCATTTTTAGCTTTTACACTAGCAGTACATAAGTGGTGCACAATCCCAAAGCAGATAGTTGATATATCATATCTTAAAAACAATTTCATTTTCTACAAATGACAGGGCAGTTGTAGCCTAGCGGTTAAGATACTGGACTAGTAAGCAAAAGTAAGGTTCAAACAAAAGGTTGCTGGTTCAAACCCCATCCACCACTGCTAGGTTGCCACTGTTGGGCCCTTGAGCAAGGCCCTTAACCCTCAATCGCTTAGACTGTACACTGTAAGTCGCTTTGGATAAAAGCGTCTGCTAAATGCTGAAAATGTAAATGTACAAAAAAATACACTGATCAGCCATAACATTAAAACCAACTCCCTGTTTCTACACTCACTGTCTATTTGATCAGCTCCACTTACCATATAGAAGCACTTTGGGGCTCTACAATTACTGACTGTAGTCCATCTGTTTCTCTACATACATTTTAGCCTGCTTTCACCCTGTTCTTCAATGGTCAGGATCCCCACAGGACCACCACAGAGCAGGTATTATTTAGGTGGTGGATGATTCTCAGCACTGCAGTGACACTGACATGGTGGTGATGTGTTAGTGTGTGTTGTGCTGGTATGAGTGGATCAGACACAGCAGAGCTGCTGAAGTTTTTAAACACCTCACTGTCAGTGCTGGACTGAGAATAGTCCACCAACCAAAAACATCCAGCCAACAGCGCCCCGTGGGCAGCATCCTGTGACCACTGATGAAGGTCTAGAAGATGACCGAGCAATCGTGAAAATGATCCACCACCTAATTAATACCTGCTCTGTGGTGGTCCGGTGGTGGTCCTTACCATTGAAGAACAGGGTGAAAGCAGGCTAAAAAGTTATGTAGAGAAATAGATCGACTACAGTCAGTCATTGTAGAACTACAAAGTGCTTCTATATGGTAAGTGGAGCTGATAAAATGGACAGTTAGTGTAGAAACAAGAAGGTGGTTTTAATGTTATGGCTGATCAGTGTATATTAGTCCTGAAAGGACTCCACCAAACTACAGTGAGAGCTCCATTCTCCATTCCCAATACGGGAAACCTGAAACAGTGAGAAATCTACCCAGGAGTTGCCAGCCTGCTGAAATTTCCTCAGTGGCTCAATGAAAAGTCATTAATGGAGTCTAAAAAAAAAAAAGAAATCTAAGAAATGGCAGATGTCAGAAAGCCAGGAGAAATCAACTGTGATCTAAAAGCACATGAAGCCAGGGTTTGAATCACCAGTGGTGCTATCGACCAGTTAAGCGTTTACATACAAATATGTCTGTCTGTGTCTGAGGATAGTGGGAAAGATGGCAGAGGCCCCGTGATGGACTGGCATCCTGTCTGTGGTGTGTTTCTGCACTGCGCCCAGTGATTCCGGGGATGCCGGACCCACCGTGACACTGAACGGGATAAAACGGTGTTAAAACATGAAAATGGTTTGGGAATGCTTTGCTGCCTTAGAACCTAGACAAGTTGCCAAAATGTTTCTGGGATATTTTTAGTATTTACTTGTGAAATTAAATTATATATATATATATATATATATATATATATATATATATATATATATATATATATATATATATATATATATATATAATTTATCATGTTTTAAATAAATAAAATGTTCTACAGACCTATGTTTTTTTTAGTATCTGAAGCTATCAGTACTTAAATGTTCCTGTCCTTTTTCAGTGATGAGTGTATTTATTGGAATTCGACAGGCGAACAGTATATGAGCACTGAACCACTGGCGCACCACACTGGCAGACTGCACTTTGTGTTTCTATAACTGTGGTCAGTTGCATTTGCTGGAAGTGGGCTGTGGGTTTGGGACTGTTTTCGGACCATTAGTGCTTTTTCTGCGTTTGTTTGCTCCGTGCGCTAAACGTTGAGTACGGTAAATGCCTTCTGTCGGTCAGCCGCAGTGGAGGGAACAGCGGCCACACGAGCCCTGGAGATGGAAGACAATGGATGAGGTGTGTCTCGCCCCCTCTTACAGAGAGAACGTGAGTTAGCGTATATGAGTGTGAGGGGGTGTTATTCATCATTCTTCTTCTTTAGTGTGGGTATCAATTCCTGTAGACTGGGTTCTTGCTAACAGGGCACATTTTTCCCCCACCCAGAGTTAACCATAACATCACAAAATTCAGCTTTTATGTGGAAACAATGAATCTGTTGGTGTTTTTGTGTGTAAATAGAATTTTCTCATGACAGGAGCAAAATGTCTATAAAATGGCACATTTACAGTTTCCTGTCAGTAACACATTTGCAAAATGAAATGATAATTATAAAAACATTTTTTAGTAATCATACAAACCCAATTTCCAAAAAATGTTTTGTAGACATTTTGTAAAATGAAATCTCTGATCTCTGATTTGTTAATTCTGTTAAATTTTATTTACTATTATTGATGTTTTTCTTTTTGTAATTATTATTTTGTTTCATTTAAAAAAACACTTTTAAGTATTTTGAACACTTTGAACAGTGTTTGATCACCTGAGACACTGGGTTCAAGGAATAGAATACCAAAAAGGTGCCAATTCATTGCAGGGCTTCAGCCATCCAATTATTATTATTATTAATTATTATTATTGTTATTATTATTATTATTATTATTATTATTATTATTATTGGTACTATTGGTACTATTAATTTCATTATTATTGTTATATTTTTTTTCTTATTATTATTATTATCATCATCATTGCTATTGTTATTGGTATTCTGATTATTGTCACTGTGTTTCTAATATTATTTTCTTCTTATATTTTATTATATTTGTTATTATAATTTTTGTTATTATCATTGGAGAGTGAACAGGGAAATTGAGCATTTGCATCAACTGTGGGCAAATGGAGAAAATCCAAAAAAAAAAAAAAAAAAGCATGAAAATGAAACACAAACGCTCTTGTTTAAGAAGGACGAGTTAGCACTCTTACCCAGTACTGTTTAATATGTACAAAAAGTGTCTGAAAAATAAAAGGGCAGTAATAATAATTTATTAAAAATGTTTAAAACTTTTCCCCCTAAAAACAGACATTTAAAAAGCTGCCAACAAGAAATGAACCAGGAAACTAGCTAGATCTATTAGAGTATTGAGCAGGTTATACTCACCAGTGGGAATAAAATACATAATCAGAGACAGAATTAATCAAGACAAATAAGAGACATTAAGATGCATTTTAGTGTCCAGGTTAATATATTGATTCCAGGATTTTCTACATATTATAATTTGCTTAATCCTCTTTAGTAGCTTCTTTATCCTGATCTACCCCAAACTGCCTGTTAGTTATAACTGAGTGAGTGATGCACAGTGATGGATTGGCACTCTGTCCTGTTTCCATTCCAGCCTCATGCCTAGTGTTCCTGGCATGGACTCCAATTCAAGGATGTACTCTATAATAATGATGTTCATTTATTCTATAACTTTACAGACCAAATTGTCCTGGTCAAGCTCTCAGTGGATCTGTTACCACCAGGAAACACCGGGTGGAGGGAAGAAATACACCATGGATATGGTGCTTATTCATTGCATAAAACACAAACATTCACTCACTTACCTCACACATAGGATGAGATTGGAGCAGCCAATCCTCATTGTGCATGTTTCTGAGATATGGAAGGAAATCTGGCAACCCTGGAAAAACAATAAGATTATGAAATTCAGTTTCTTAGAATGACTTGAGCTACAGTGCTGCAACAATAATGTACATGCACAATAATATGCAGGTCAAATATTTATTAAGTTATTTTCAAGGTGAATGATGGAATTGGACACGTCATGACTATGACCTGTATATAAAAATCACAGCCAAAATAGCAACCCTGATCTCCTTAAAGAGTATTTTCATCCAGCATAATGGGTGGCTTTAATTTCCTCTTCCAGGCATGCATTACAGTCATTTTCATATTTGCACCAACGTACAATCCCTCACTGTGGACATATAATCATTGGCGGCGAGGCCAGAGGATACCTGGGTAATGTGGTTAACAGAAAAGAACCCGTTTAGCGTCGGACTCTGTTTGAGAATCAGAAAGTGCTGATGGTCAGAATCAATTTCCTCATGGCCAAATTACTCCCTAGCAGGCTTAAGGTTTCAGCTAAATGGGCAAACCTGAAAACACGGATACTAATGACGTTTGCTTAAAGCCCCAGTCATATAGTTCAAGTTATGCTTAATGCTATTTGGTCTATTTATTGATGTGCCAGGGGAGGACCAGCCGGCAGCATTGTGTGTGTGTGTGTGTGTGTGTGTGTGCAATGTGTTCGTCGACCCTTTCAACAGACAAATGTGTAAGTAGTTTTAATGATATCATACAGACTACACAGTTCATTAAATATGAAGACTCCTGCTTAGAATAGGAGAGACAGTTCATTATGATCGCAAACAAGCTTCACTTACTGTTAAAAACACACAGAGGGATTTTTATCAGAAGGCTCAGGCAACTCAACCATGTGGACTACATGAAAACATTTTCTCATTCATACATTCATTCACTTTTCATCTGCTATACATTTTTATTATTATTATTTAATTTCTATATACAGTATACACCGATTAGCCATAACATTGACTGTAGTCCATCTATTTCTGTACATACTTTTTTAGCCTGCTTTCACCCTGTTCTTCATTGGTCAGGACCCCCACAGGACCACCACAGAGCAGGTATTATTTAGGTGGTGGATGATTCTCAGCACTGCAGTGACAATGACATGGTGGTAGTGTGTTAGTGTGTGTTGTGCTGGTATGAGTGGATCAGACACAGTGGAGTTTTTAAATACTGTGTCCACTCACTGTCCACTCTATTAGACACTCCTACCTAGTTGGTCCACCTTGTATATGTAAAGTCAGAGACGATCGCTCATCAATTGCTGCTGTTTGAGTTGGTCATCTTTGAGATCTTCATCGGTGGTCACAGGACGCTGCACACGGGTCGCTGTTGGCTGGATATATGTGGTTGGTGGACTATTCTCAGTCCAGAACACACCACCACCATGTCAGTGTCACTGCAGTGCTGAGAATGATCCACCACCCAAATAATACCTGCTCTGTAGTGGTCCTGTGGGGGTCTTGACCATTGAAGAACAGGGTGAAAGCAGGCTAAAACAGTATGTAGAGAAATCGATTAATTAATTAGTTTTTATTAATAATATTATTTAATATCCATTTTGTTCATTTAGTCTTCATCGACCACTATCTTGGAGTTCATTGATTTCTGAAACTCTTTTAGTAGCTAATCCACCTGCCAAGAAAGTGGAGCATTTGTAGAAACCCATGCAGACACGTGTAAAACATTCATTCAATCACTGTCTGTGGGTTCATTGGGCGTAAGGCAGGAAACACGCCAGACAAATTGCCAGTCCATCACAGGGCACAGACAGACAGATAAACATTCACACTTACACTTAGGGCAATTTTAATAGCTCCAATTAACCAGTCTGCATGTCTTTGGACTGTGATAGCAAACCAGAACACCCGGCCGAAACCCATGTGAACCCTAGCCCCATCCTGGAATCAAACCCAGGACAGTAAGTGGAGGCAGAGATTAAACCTGGGCTGTGTGAAACTCATACGACCATCCGTACCACACTGTTTCAGATTCATATTGGTGGTACTGGTGTCCCTCCAAAAGAATGTGTGGTTGTTATGTGTGACTGTACAGTGGGAGATAAACTATAGATCTGTGGGCACTGTGGGTACTTGACAGACCAACTGACCAGGCCACAGTATAAACAATAAACACGCCTTTCACTTTTATGCGGAACTGAGAAGTATTTTAATCAATATTATATAGTTCTGGAGAACAGGTGGCAAGGTGGTAGAATCTGGGCTGCACAGCCAGTCACATGCAAAGGTGTTTTGTAGTGTTAGGGTTGGGGGCAAGGATAGTCTGGGCCCCTGGGCAAAGAGTTGCCAGACCCCCAAGAGGCCCTGGGGTCAAAGTCCCTAATAGTCAGAGGATATTTAAAGGAGGGCCCTCGGAAATAAAAATATATTGTGTCATAAATGTTGATTGGCATCGCAAAATGTTTTGGGCCAGGGCCCCCCCGGGGCCCCCTGACCTCAAGGGCCCCTGGGCGCTGGCCCCACTGGCCCGGTCAGTAATCCAGCCATGGTTGGGGGTGGGGGGCTGCCAACCAAATTAAAAAACCTCTATTATCTGGTGAAGGCAATGAAACACAGATCACTGCCTTATAGTCAGCAAACCACATGAATGCAAATACAATGCTTGCAATATTGACCAAATATAATGTAACAAATACTATAAACAACTGAGAATTATGGGATTTGCTCAGGGGTCTAACAGTGGCAACAGAAAGACTCTACATCAAAGTGGCAGAAAGTTTCTGATCTGGTCTTGAAAATGGCACATCAGCCAGATATCATCATGCCTACTGTAAACTTTGGTGGAGGTAGCATCATGAATGCACTCCAGCAAGCAGTGACTGAGTGATCTGGCATGCAAAACCTACTGACCTGAAAGCTTAAAGTGGGAAGAAAGAAAGGAGTTGTTTAATAATAAAGAAAATAATGTCTGTCTGTTCAGAAACAAAGGGTCTGTTCAAAAACCCTATTTAGCTGACTTGCTCCCTACTGCTTACTTAGACAGCTGCCTCAGCAGAGAGGATTCTAATAAGAGACATTGAACTTATAAGGCAGGTTATCTAGACACACTACTTAGACAGCGATTTTGGCTGGGATATTCTTTACCGCTAAGGAAACATCGGATGCTCCCTCATTATTCAGTCAGATTATAGCTTTGAAATAAGGCATCTTAGTAGGCAGCATTTTAAGGTGTCTAAGAATTCAGACAGCCTTTTTCTCAGGAGCGTGTGTAGGATGATGTAAAATGCTGTCTATGTAGAGAGCTCACTAGGCTTTCAGACAGACCCAAAGAGTCCTGGTCCATCAAACATCTGTGGTAAGACCTCAAAATTTCTGTTCACTATAATCACCCCCAAACTAACCAGGCACAAACTGAGGAAATCCAAGACAAATTGAGCCCAAAGATGTCCTTCACTACAAAAAATGCATCCAAAAAAGAGTATTGCTGAAATAGCTGTCAATATCTGGTACTCTTTACTCTATACTTTGGGAAATGTTCTGCTGGGAATCCTTGGGTCCTGCCATCCATGTGGATGTTACTTTGACACGTACCACCTACCTAAGAATTGTTGAAGACCATGTACACGCTTTCATGGAAATGGTATTCCCTGATAGCTGTGGCCTCTTTCAGCAGGATAATGCACCCTGCCACACAGCAAAAATGGTTCAGGAATGGTTTGAGGAGCACAACAACGAGTTTGAGGTGTTGACTTGGCCTCCAAATTCCCCAGATCTCAATCCAATCGGGCATCTGTGGGATGTGCTGGAGAAACAAGTCCGATCCATGGAGGCCCCACCTCACAACTTACATGAGTTAAAGCATCTGCTGCTTGGTGCCAGATACCACAGCACACATTAAGGGGTCTAGTAGAGTCCATGCCTTGACGGGTCAGGGCTGTTTTGGCAGCAAAAGGGGGACCAACACAATATTAGGAAGGTGGTCATAATGTTATGCCTAATCGGTGTATTTATAATAGTTAATTAAGTCGTCCAAAGAGTTTTGACCTCATGTTTTCTGTGAAATACCCTTTGCACACCCCAGTGCTAAGCCAACCCAGATTGATGGTTGTGTAGTGAAACAAGCTCTTCCCTGAGGAGTGGCTTCTGGGTCACTATAATGACCTCTGACAGCTCCTCAGGCGTGAAGAGGGTGTAGGGTATCAGACGTGTCCAGCTTTCCCGCTTTCAACCTTTACATACACATATGTGCACACACACACCGACACAAGCAGGACGAGCGGCGTGCACTAAAGTGACATTAATGGGGCATCGATGACACAACGAGGTGAGTGCCAGGGACCACTTTCCCGCTTCTTCATGCTTATCCCTGTCGCCTCGAGTTTCACCATGCCCTCTATCTGCCACAGCCTGGCTGGGATTAGGATGTCCTGATGCGGAAATGGTCACGTGATTTACTGTTGCTCCAGCGCTCCAGGTGCTACAAGTGGCCGGGATAAAATGACGGTGGAGGCCCAGTGCGCTTTGAATCCCCGAGGCCAGACGCAATTCGGACCTGCTTCGGCAGAATCGGGGAATATGCCATCACCTTATACTCTGGAAACAACGCTAGATGGTGGTTAATTATTAATGGGAAAATTAGAGCCTGAAAGCTCGATCCTCATTAAAGCGAGCATGAAAATCATCACAATCATTAAAATATTAATTTATTTATATAGGAAACGCGAAACCAGCTTTAATCGGAAATGCTAATTCATTCACTTTGTGTTTAGGAGGTACACTTGCTACAAAAAGCTACTGTGAATAATAATAGCAATAATTATACACAGATCAGCCATAACATTAAAACCACCTCCTTGTTTCTACACTTACTGTCCATTTTATCAGCTCCACTTACCATATAGAAGCACTTTGTAGTTCTACAGTTACTGACTGTAGTCCATCTGTTTCTTTGCATGCTGTTCTTCAATGGTCAGGACTCTCCCACTACCACTACAGAGCAGGTATTATTTGGATGGTGGATGATTCTCAGCACTGCAGTGACACTGACATGGTGGTGGTGTGTTAGTGTGTGTTGTGCTGGTATGAGTGGATCAGTCACAGAAATGCTGATGGAGTTTTTAAACACCTCACTGTCACTGCTGGACTGAGAATAGTCCACCAACCAAAAATATCCAGCCAACAGCGCACAGCAGCAACAGATGAACGATCGTCTCTGACTTTACATCTACAAGGTGGACCAACTACGTAGGAGTGTCTAATAGAGTGGACAGTGAGTGGACAAGGTATTTAAAAACTCCAGCAGTGCTGCTGTGTCTGATCAACTCATACCAGCACAACACACACTAACACTAACACACAAACTGCTCTGTGGTGGTCCTGACCATTAAAGAACAGGGTGAAAGCAGGCTAAAGAAGTATTTAGAAAAACAGATGGACTACAGTCAGTAATTGTAGAACTACAATTATAGTGCTTCTATACGGTAAGTGGAGCTGATAAAATGGACAGTGAGTATAAAAACAACGAGGTGGTTTTAATGTTATGGCTGATCAGTGTAAATTAATAAAGTTTTGTTTTAGTCTATGAAAAATGTATGATTGGGCTGCTTTTAATTACATGACAAAGATGAACAGCCTGGTTGTGCTGTTTGTCAGTATGGTAGAAACTGCCCATGGATACGACAATTAACAAGCACAGATCTCAAGACGAGACAGCTTCTAAAAGAGATTCAAGTGAGAAGAAAGTGGGGAAAAACTACAGACACACTACCTAGGTCAGGCTGTCAACCAAGGGCAAGGGACTCATCTGTAACTGTGATATTCAGGGTTCACCCATATGCAAAGTGTGACACAGAAGAGTCCTTTTTTAAAATATTTTTGTTTTTTATGCATTTTCTCCCCTTTTTCTCCCTTTTGTAGCGCGTCCAACTGCCCGATTGCATCATGCTTCCTCTCCACTGATGCCGATCCCTGCTCTGATTGAGGAGAACAAAGCTAACCCACGCCCCCTCCGACACATGGGAAGCAGCCGTATGCATGTTGTCACCTACACTTTGAACCGTACTGTGTACGGAGAGACACACCCTGACAGACTCTTTTCCCATCTCTGTGCAGGCGCCATCAATCAGCCATCAGAGGTCGTAACTGCATTAGTTATGAGAGAGTCCCTATCCGACTTTATACCACCACTATCTGAACAACAGGTCAGTAGAAGCGAAATTATGATTGGGTAATTGGATTTGACTATTCGGGAGGAAGATTGGGGGGGATATGTATAAACAGAATAAACAGACATCATAACTGTGGCTACTCACAAAAACACAAGGGGGATAATAACTTCACACATGGTCTTAACTTTTTGCTCAAAGTTTTGGTCTGTGAAGATTCATCTTAAGACTACAGGCTAAAACATATGAGCTCATGGCAATGGCATAAGACCACTAGCTGGCGCAGATTAGCTGGCAAAAGGGCAGTCTTGGAGGCATATTCCCACTGGAGAGTTGCGGAAGTGGAGGCACCATGAGAGATCTGAACAGGTCCTAAGACGGCCTTTTAAATGTCTATTTTGGTATTTAGTCAACGTAGGGTCTCCACTTTGCCTGAGCACATCTCTACTTAGGCAGTTAGAATCCTGTCATATCCCAAGCTTGACCCCTAATCCATGTAAGATTAGTGCAACTGTTGTTTCAGGAAAGGTATTAGCAAGCGATTACTGGGGATGCTGAGGCTGCTGGAGAGAGCACATCGCCAGCTTAAATTAAGAACACGGACTGTTCTGTACAGCTCACGGTCTTGTCCAACAACTTATCTTGTGACCTACAAAGAATCAATAGCAAATTTAGATTAGTGTGGTCTTCTCTATCAAATAGGGTTAACATAGGAAAATCCTTTATTATGTTTATGGGTTGACATAGTCCAACTAGGATAGTTTAACCTTTGAACCACTAGTCTTGCTCATCTTGATCCGGAACTTGAGGAAGACAGGCATCAAGGCTCTTTTCTGTACTAGTAACCAAGTGGTGTAACGAACTTTCCATGTTAATTCGATCACTTAAGGCCTCAGCATACTTCATGCGGAGACGACGTTCGCCTGGCTTCGGCAACCAATGTGACAGAATTGCGGAGAAAGCGAACAACCACGGACGTCGCGCAGAGGCTTCGCTCACCTTGTCGCGCACATGGAAGCTGGGTGAACTCCGCGAACGACGTCACTCTGCGACAAAGTCTGTGATTGGTCGGTTAAAAAAAGAGGCGTGCCATGAAAACAAACATGGATTTTGAGGAGCGTCTCAACTGTGATCATCGGCTGCGTCCAAAATTGCTACTATGAAAGTATGAAACTGAACAGTACGCAGGAGCGGGTAGTGTGTCAGAATACGTAGAATTTATTAAACAGTACGTGAAAAGTACCCGGATAATCTACTGCTTGGGCAGCATTTTTTGTGTATGCAAACACAGCACACTTGCGTACTGAAAGAGCTTACTTCTGTACCGGCCAAGCAGTGCGCACCGCCTCTAATTTAGTACGTATAGTTTAACTATGCGATTTTGGATTTTCGGTAGTCATGGAACTTAACATAATAAATGTCACAGCATCACCTGCAGCTGTGGAGCATACGCGACAGGCAAAACGAAACCGCTAGAAGTATACCAGCTTGTAAGCTCGTGAAGGTGCGTTCGGCTTCGTGCGACGCTCGCGAACTTAGATTCACTGGAAGTATGCGTAGGCCTTTAGGCTGAGCAATAACATGCACTTTCCAACCTTCTATAGCATCTTACTAAAAAAGAACTTTGTTCTAATAGGGTTTCAGCAGATGTAAATCCTTATATCCTTGTACTGTTGTCTACTTAAACTAGAGTAGCGAAATGTTCACTATGGAAGCACTTCTGTAAGTCACTCTGGATAAGAGCATCTGTTAAATGCCAAAAATGTAAATGTAAATGTAGGATAGATCTACAAGTGCTAACATGGCTAAACATGGAACACAAAGAGGAAAAATTGTATTCAAGCTGAAAAGACACAGTGCAAACACAGGACAACTGCACTGTCAGGGGTAACCAAGGGTTGAGACAGAATCACATTTTGGTGGTTGTGAGGTTTGCCATGATCTTTCCGTATTGCATGCTGTAGGTTTCTTTCAGGTACTCTGGCTTCCACCCACCACCTTAAAACAAGATACAGTAATAAGCCAAAATGCCAGGACATCTGTCTACTGTTAAGTTTCCTCAAGGTGTGAGGGTGTGTGTGGCTCTGTGATGGGTGGTGTCATACAGTGGGGTTTGTCATCACCTCATATCCAAGGTCCTAGGGATAGACTCCAGACCTGAGGCAACCTGACCAGTGGTTATTGAAATTGGGTAATACAATTAAAAAAACATACTTTTCTGCATGGACAGTATAGTGAAGGGGTGTCAGACTCATTTTCATCGAGGGCCACATCAGCATTATGGTGGCACTCAAAGGACCGATTGTAACGTATCCTGCTGTGATTGCAGTCTGCCTTTAAAGTCATGGACAATTAGTTGTTTTTCTTGGAGGCTTAATTCTGTGTTTGGTGTCAAAACACAGAATATTTATAATTACATCTACAATTATATTGTACTCCATTACCACAGACACGGCCTCATAACACTAGAGACGTACCGGTTTGTCTTTTTAAAGTACAAACTTGTATTCACTTTCCCATCTTTCATTAAATTACCTTCCTTCTGCTTCACTTTTGTGTTCTTGTACATTTTGGGATTATTTGTAAATATTTCTCAACATGACTTGTTGAAAAATCGCCTCAGTTAAACACTGTTGTAAAAACACCGCCATCTAGTAGCGGGTTGCAGTCACTTTGCAGGACACAAAATCGACATGCATTGTGGGAGATGCAGTTTATGTACGATTTTACAGTGTATTTTAAGACAATCAAACTAGGTTGTGGGTTTGCTGTTCTTAATTGGCCCTAGGTGTAAGTAAGTGAATAAACAGTGTGTTTCACTGTGATGGATGTATTCTTGCCTTGTGCTCTGACCATAATAAGACAGTTAGTAAAAATGTATAAACAAATGCATCTTAATGGCCATGCAAATATTACGGCCATATCTATAAGCGACCCCCTACGACCCAAGACTATAAAATATGATATTTGCCTGGGTTCAATACATCCCCAACATTTCTTTCATACACACTAATCATTTCTCATCTACAAGGAATGCCATGACAGTAGCAGGCCCACAGTCATCTTGGTTTAAGTTTGGTATCTTGGTCAAAGCTCTCACCAAGATGTCAAGATTTTCATGCCCTCACAGTTCTTAATGCTTTTCATGATCATCCATTACATTCATTCTGAGGGCTTTGCTCAATTCATCAGCCCCAAGCCACATTAAATCATCTGATACGCCGAAAAGGCCACTGTGGCCATCATAATGAAACCAAATACCCAAATGTATTTTTCTCTTCCATGGCTTTTGGTCAACCAATGTAGTCCTAGACCCAACTCTAGTGGTTTATTCGTGATATGTGTGGCACCACGCTTTCGTGTCTAATGTTATGTTGGTAGACCAGAGTGTGGGAATATTTAATCATACAAAAACATTTACCTGTGCTGGGTTTGCCCTTTAGGAATAATTCACACAATGGCTGTTACTAAGAGACTGGCACCTATATGCAAACACCCACATTAATTGTGGTTGAATTGTAGTTTACACTGTACTTGTGTACAAACGGACTGGGTTTGAGTCTCAGTGGTGCCACCAGCCTGGACAGGTACTCTACAGAAACAGTTGGCTAAATGTGGGAGTCTGCATGAATGCATGAAGTGGAGGTTGACTTTGTAGTTAATGGCATTGGAAGTTTGATTGAATGTTTAAATAATAGTAATAATAATAATAATAATAATATTAATAATATAAATAATAATAATATGTCTAAATAATAATACTAATAATATAAATAATAATAATATAATAACCATAATAATAAAATAGATAATAATAATAATAATAATACTAATAATAGAAATAATAATGATAATGATAATAATAAGAAGAATAGAAATAATAATATAATAATAATAATAGAAATAATAATGATAATAATAATAATAATAGAAATAATAATATAATAACACCAATATAAATAATAATAAAAATAATAATAACAATAATAGAAATAATAATAATAATAAGAATAATAGAAATAATAATGATAATAATAATAACAGAAATAACAATAGTAATAATAATAATAATAGAAATAATAATAATAATAATAATAATAATAATATAAATAGTAATAGTAATAATAATAATAATAATAAACAACAACAGAAAAACTTGACTCCAAGCTACAGACTGTCATTGTGTTTATGGTTCACATTTGATCACTTCAGTAATATCATATTAAAGAAGGATTAGAATATTACATAGCCATTGAAAAACAATTATTAAAGATAATGTTCCTTTGGATTTCAACTGACCTATCATTTGTTATCCAATATTACACAGCAGCAGTGACTCGGCACAGTCAAATGATTATTCAAATGACTTAAGGGATATGAAATGGATCCTAGTTTTATTGGTTTAAATACATGCAAAGTAAGAACCCAGCGCCTGGAGATAACTCGCCTCTCTATTAAAATATTAATCCCTGAATCCATTTCACCTTTCGCCTGTAATAGCCCTTAAATAAACACGTTCTTGTTTTTGCACATGGCAAAATCCTGCGTAGTAAACACATACAAATGAATGATGGTAACACAAGTATGCTTCAACAAGTGGATTTGACTAATATGATGTACAAGTCAGTTTCTCCAAAAATAATACGTTAACATCAACGACATGCAATGCTGTGTTTTGTGGCATCCCAGACAATTTTAAAAATGTGCTTTGCTGGTCTATTTAGTTTTATTTATGCAGATAAAATGCAGATAAAAAAGGTAGTATGAACCCAGGGTATTTCTTGTTTAGTATGGTCAACTTAATATGTTAAAATGCATCCATTCCTGCATTTCAGGCCTGCAACACATTCCAAAAAAAGTTGGGAGGGGGGCAGTTTAGGGCTAGTATTTTAATTGTGATGTCAACAGGTGACTGTAATCTTAATTTGGTGCAAAAGCAGTATCCAAAAAAAGCTGTCTTTAAGGAGCAAATATAGGCAGTGAATCTGCAGTTTGTCAACAAATGTGTGAGAAAATGATTGAAAGGTTTAAAAACAATGTACCTCAAAGAAAGATTGGAAGGGATTTGCATATTTCTCCCTCTACAGTGCATAATATCATTAAACGATTTAAGGAATCAGGAGGTATTTCAGTGTGTAAAGGCCAAGGGCTCAGACGGCACTGCATCAAGAACCATTATTCATCAATAACTAATATAACCACATGGGCAAGTGATTACTTTAGCAAACCTTTGTCAAGCTACAGTACCGTGATACATGCACAAATGCCACTTAAAACTTTACTGTGCAAAAAAGAACCATGTCCAGAAGCAGCGTTAAGCTCTCTGTTCTTGGAGGCATCTGTGATGGACCATCACACAGTGAAAATGTGTACTGTGATCAGGCAAATCAGTATTTTAGATCTTTTTTGGTAGAAATAGACACGTGTGCTATTGATCAAAAACAAAAGGTATCATCGAGACGATTTGTTATCGATTTGTTATCAGCAAATCAAAAGCCAGGGTCTGTCATGGTATGCTGTTCTCAGTGGCCTTGGCAAAGATAATGTACACTTCTTTGATGAGGCTTTAATGCAAAAAAGTACATTGAGATATTAGAGCAACATATGTTGCCTTCAATACAACATCTTTTCCAGGGATGTCCATGCATTTTTCAACAAGACAATGCAAATCCACATGTAGCACACATTACAAAGGCATGGCTGTTCTGACCTGTTCCCAATAGAGAATGCGTGAAACAAAAAATGTGACAATGACACAGTACTGTTGCCCGTACTGTTTCTCCACAAAGACCCCACCCCCTTTTTAGTCTGGTCTTTTCCCAACAAGAAGACTAGTGGCAAATTTTGTCTGCTTCAGGCACTGGGGCGCCCAGACTACAGGAGTCTCCAGAATCCCAGTGCTGGTGTGCTAGCGGAATATCCCGCTGCATCACCTGGGCGTCCACTTTCAATAATTTGATATTAACAACAATTATCATTGTTAATGACATTTAATAATTCAATATGCCAATTATGCAATTGCAGAGGGTTTGTTGACAGCACTGTAGCTTATCTGCGTCGTTCTACTGGCTGTTTTATTTGAAACTGTGGAAACAATTTTATCAAACAGTAAATTAGGAAACATCATTACAGAAATGAATACCAGGTATAAGTTTTTTGCTTGAGTTTTGCTGTTTGCCATTAAAAGACTCACATTAATGTCTTTTATTAATCTTAATAGTTTAAACTTATTGTTTTAAATATCCAGGCTGGATCCTAAAGAATTGGAGAAAAAAGTCATGAACAAGAATCTCATGAATGAAAATCCTAGCAGTGCTTCTTTGTCAAAGTAAGAGATTTTTCCTTTATTCTGTTAAGTGATGTAATTCGGTCTGTTGTGGCTGCGGTTGGTCAGGTTCCACCGGGAATTACTGGGCACTAGGCAGGAATACCCTGGACATGAAGCCAATCCATTGCAGGGCTTTAGCCATCAACCAATCAGACATGACCAATCATATCTAAATAGGAAGGGGGTGGCTATTTTTTTAGGATGACAGTAATTTCAGAGATTACTGTAATGCCCGAACTCTGTATTCCTCTGTTCTTGCTTATACACAGATCAACCATAACATTAAAACCACCTCCTTATTTCTACACTCACTGTCCATTTTATCAGCTCCACTTACCATATAGAAGCACTTTGTAGTTCTACAATTACTGACTGTAGTCCATCTGTTTCTCTGAGAAACAGATGGACTACAGTCAGTAATTGTAGAACTACAAAGTGCTTCTATGTGGTAAATGAAGCTGATAAAATGGACAGTGAGTGTTAGGATCAGGAGTGTTAGTGATTTTAGGATTTAAGTTATGCAATACCCATATCATATTTGAAAAAAGTTAAACATTTTTTATGAAGGGATGAATTCAAGTTGGAACTTGATAACAGTGGTCTGATTTTTTTTGGAATAGTAAGAACATTACATCAACAGTCAAAAAACAGTAGTGATAAAGACCACATATGTGACAACTTTCAGCTTTACCAAATAAGGACCTACACAGCTGTAGATGTATTTGGGATATGTTACAAATAAAAATGAAAATGAACAAAATTAAAGTTTTAGAGTGGCTAAATCAGAGTTCTGACCCAAACTAAATACTGTATTAAGACCTGTACGTAAATGTCTCGTATTTCCACCCTTCAGTTTAATAAATTATTTTCTTTAAGTTTTTTGGATCTTTTTAGTTGTAATAGGTATGTTCTCATCTTTACCTTTCCTTAGATGCATTTTTTTTGTCAAACTCAATAGAATGTTTTTATAACATTTATAAAAATTTTGACCTGTGTTTGTCATTGTTTCTTTGGAATAGAGGCATTCAGTATAGCATCGCTTTGCAGCTTTCCACAACAGAGTGTGACACAGGGACAATAAACACTCAGGACTTTGACGATCAGGTCTTTGAAAGAGCTCGGGAGGAGATGGCAGAGAGAAAGATTTTCAGCAACACCAAGGTCATCGCTGCCATTCCACGTCTAAACATTACGAAGAATTATACTGATCATGCTGAAAACCGGGTTCTGAAAAAATTAGGTGAGACTGTGAATAAAAACAACTGTGTCATTGTCTACAGCTACTTCAGTCCCTGCATTAGTAAATGCCTTAATGAAACCAACAGATTCAACATCTACCCACTTCTGGACCAGGTGTTCACAAACATCACAGATGGCTACAAAGCCTTTGTGTTTCACTCTATTTTTCACAAAGACCTAAAAAACCGCAAACAACAAGTGTTTGAAATGCTAAAGAATATAAACAGTGTAGCTGTTTATTGCTGTTATTACAATAGAGAAAAAATACGATGCATTAGATTTAACCGTGAAAATGTCAACCAAAACTGTCTCTCTCAAATAAAAAAATAGATTTTTTTATGCTGTTGTTGCTTTGTTGCCAGTGCATCAACTAAATAATGTGATATAAATATTGTTATTTTATATGCTTCCAGGCTACATACATTTGTTATGTAAGTTGCATACAAAATAAACAGAGTTTTACATTTTAATTAGGGCTGGCTCGATACCACTTTTTTATGTCCGATACCAATACTGCAAAATGAGTATCTGCCGATACCGATATCAATCCGATACCGTCATTTCTCCTCTCAAACAACTAAGCAGTAATAATACATGTCTCAATGCACCATGGTTAAACTAGCTATCTAAATAACAATGCTCAGACTGTGAAACAAATATTCTAAAGGAATAAATACAGAACCTACAACATCACACTTCTGCAAAACTGCTGTTTTTATTTTCACTTTTACACACAGAACATTTAGCAGCATTTTTGGCTTGTTTAACAAATGTGTCTACAATTGGAATATGTGGACGTCAGTCAAATGCGATGGACCAATTAGAATCAACGCAGAATCACATTTTGAGATTATTAAAAACCAAAGTGCACTTATTAAAAAACCCTGCTGGATTTTAAAGGGGAAAATGGGAAACGGTGTTGTTTGTTTTATTTCATAACTCTAATGGATTAATGGTTGAGGATGTGAGAGATCTCCAAGCCGGGACAAGTTTTCTTTATCTCAGGTGAGCGATTTATCTTTTATAAAAAACGATTTTTATTGTGTTTAAACAGTGTTTTTAGATGTGGCAGTAGTAGATGATTTTTTTAAATGCTAAAAGTTTAAGTAGATTACAGTGTTTTAATTTCTGAATGGCTGTTGCAGATGAGTTGTAGATCAGTGGCACATGTTAATGATGTCATCAAGAGTGAGTGGCAATAAACGACACTTGCCATGTAATGAGAATTCATATATATTGTCTGGCCCTTTAAGAATGTTAAGTGTACAATGCTAGACTTCACACAACTAGTAACAGCCGTCATGAAAGATAAAGGAACAGCTACACTAGGAAAAGGAGACAGTGAACTACTGTACATTCAGTTATGTTTTTTGTCCCATGTAAAAAAATCCAACATTTTTAAACAATGTAAAAAAAACTTTGCTCAGAGTACAAACACTTGGCAATAATTCAGCTTGTTATGTTTGAAGAAAAAAGTTATTACTGTATGATCCTATGAACACCAAACGCACAGTGAACTATGAAGGTG
Organism: Trichomycterus rosablanca; assembly: GCF_030014385.1. Taxonomy (NCBI): domain Eukaryota; kingdom Metazoa; phylum Chordata; class Actinopteri; order Siluriformes; family Trichomycteridae; genus Trichomycterus; species Trichomycterus rosablanca. Next base: position 15,259,296 of record NC_085992.1, read on the forward strand.
GGAGCATCATGATATACACTATATTGCCAAAATTATTCACTTACCCATCCAAATCATCCAAACATTTGTGACAAAATGGGTTGCTCTCAGGAGCTCAGTGAATTCCAGCGTGGTACTGTGATAGGCTGTCACCTGTGGTACTAAATATTCCACAGTCAACTGTCAGTGGTATTATGACAAAGTGGAAGAGATTGGGAGCGACAGCAACTCAACCATGAAGTGGTAGGCCACGTAAAATGACAGCGGATGCTGAGGCGCATAGTGTGCAGAGGTTGGTAACTTTCTGCAGAGTCGATCACTACAGACCTCCAAACTTCATGTGGCCTTCAGATTAGCTCAAGAACAGTGTGTAGAGAGCTTCATGGAATGGGTTTCCATGGCCGAGCAGCTGCATCCAAGCCTTACATCACCAAGCGTAATGCAAAGCGTTAGATGCAGAGGTGTAAATAAAGCCACCACTGGACTCTAGAGCAGTGTAGACGTGTTCTCTGTAGTGACGACTCATGCTTCTCCGTCTGGTAATCCGATGGACGAGTCTGGGTTTGGCGGTTGCCAGGAGAACAGTACTTGTCTGACTGCATTGTGCCAAGTGTAAAGTTTGGTGGAGGGGGCATTATGGTGTGGGGTTGTTTTCAGGAGTTGGGCTCAGCCAAGACGTGTCAACGACGATAACTTGAATGGTTTCTGCATGATTGCACCAATCCAGATGCTCAGGCTGGTGTGAGTGGCTATTACTGCTGTGTCCTGACGAAGGTCGAATATTCCTCTCTTCTTTCCTTCTCCCATACGTACACATCCATTCACATTGATCCCGAGCAGATTCATTTCAGATCCTTGTTACAATATATCTCATCGATCCTCCTTTCTCCTTTGATTAGGCTTTTGAACTAAACACCCAATGATGGTGGCCTTCTATAAACATCCTCTGGACAGAGAGAGTGAGACAGGAAGGGAGAAAGTAGGGAGAAATTATTTTATTTTTACCATGTTTCCACTTTTCAAACCAATTATAATAATACTTCCCCCTGAATTTCTCTATAGACCCTCTGCCTTCAGGAGCCAGTAGGCTGTTAATGGCAGCATTTAGATACCACAGGGGTAGAGTTTAGTCCAGACTGTTTTCACCTCAAGCACTGCCAGCAAATCCGTGCGCCAGAAGGTGCAGTGCATAACACGAGAGCACACTTCCACACATATGTTGCTCAGTGCCGGGCTTTAGCAGCCAATCAGCCCCGGCTGAATGCAGGCCGAGTGGAAGCTTTATCACCCTGTCAATGTTGAGTGGCAACATCTGCATTAATAAAAAAGCTAATCCTAAAGGTTTTAGGATGATAGAAACATTGGAGGAAAATACATCAAATGGCCATTTTATTAGGAACACCTTTACACTGTGTCATTAATGTAGTTGAGTTATGTGGCAGCGGTGCATGGCATAGTTGTTGGTGCCACATTGGCTGGTTTGAGGATGTCCGAAACTGTTTGCTATGATTTTTGCCCAAACAAGTCCCTAGAGTTTATATACAATGGTGTAAAAACAACCAAAAACATCCAGTGAGCGGAAGTTCAGGTTTACAGATAATGTAGATAATTGGTCCCCAATTATAAGAATTCTAAGAATGAATTATTAGAGATCGCTACATCAGCAATGAAAACACTACTTTTTTACAGGTGTTATTGTCTCCAGTCACTCCTAGGTGGGAGCAGCGTCTCGTTGCAGCGAAAAAGCTCATTTGTGAGTAGTACATTTATTTTTTTTAAATCCTCCCACCCCGCTGGTTCGTGAAATTATATCTTATATGAAACCGGTCCATAGTGCAAAAAAGGTTGGGGACTGCTGATGTAGATTACTGTACTTTACAACAATGGTAGACAATAAGAGCACACACAAACAGGCTGAGGAACAGCTTTTTTTCCCAGAGCTGTGGCTTCCATCACACTCCTCTCAAACCAGACAAAGAACACACCACACACACACACACACTATGATTCACGGACTATGCAGCATTTGCGCACATCCAGTATTTAATATTTATAAATGCACATGTACATTTACTTATGCGTAGTGTATTTTTTATTACATTATATTTGTTATTACATATTTATAATTTTTAGCTGCTACTATGTCCTCTACTGCTGTTACTACCTCTATTGGAGAGATGCCATACAAAATTCCATTGTACCTGTGTATAGTGACAATAAAGATTCTATTCTATTCTCACTCACTCACTCACTTTTTTAACCGCTTATCCAATTAGAGTTGCGGGGGGGGGGGGATGTACATGCAAACTCCGCACAGAAAGGACCCGGAGCGCCCTGCCTGGGTATCGAACCCAGGACCTTCTTGCTGTGAGGCGACAGTGCTACCCACCGAGCCACTGTGCTCTATTCTAACCTATTATATTCCAAAGTAGTAGAGCAGAAAACCATCTCAGAATACACCACACCCCAAACCATGGCTGGATAGGCTACAACAGCAATGGGTGCCGTTTAGAATGGTGGTGGTGATGTAATAATGTGGACATGTTTCCTTTGGCACAAGAAACCAATCAGGCACCATTTGAATGCCACAAACAATTTGAGTATTGTTGCTGACTATATGCTTCTTTTTTATTGCCACAATTTACCATCCTGAACCAGGATCTTGCTGCCATTCTGATTTGGGATTTGCAGCCATATGGCTAATACTACTACTTCTACTTGTCACACTGCTTAGCCTCTGTGTGCTCATATGTGCCACGCCCCCCTTCTCCGTGAGCACACTCACTCCTGCCATGCCTCTCTCCTGATTGGTCCCCCTGAGCTAATCAGCCCCAGCTGCTCCTCATCAAGGACCATTTATAAGGAGAGCTGAGGAACAGGCTGGCAGGGGTTATTTTGGTTATTTTTGGTTTAGGTTGGTTTGGACTCTCTTGGACTTCTTTGGACTCTCTTGGACTTCTTTGGACTCTGGTTGGCTCTATGTTCCTAGCTTCTGTTCCTAGCTTATGTTCCTAGTCATGTTTCTAGCTTATGTTCCTAGCTTATGTTCCTAGCTTATGTTCCTAGTCATGTTCCTAGCTTATGTTCCTAGTCATGTTCCTAGCTTCTGTTCCTAGCTTATGTTCCTAGTCATGTTCCTAGCTTATGTTCCTAGTCATGTTCCTAGCTTCTGTTCCTAGCTTATGTTCCTAGTCATGTTCCTAGCTTATGTTCCTAGCTTAAGTTCCTAGTCATGTTCCTAGCTTATGTGCCTAGCTTATGTTCCTAGCTGATGTTCCTAGCTTATGTTCCTAGCTTATGTTCCTAGTCAGGTTCCTAGCTTATGTTCCTAGCTTATGTTCCTAGCTTATGTTCCTAGCTTATGTTCCTAGCTTATGTTCCTAGCTTATGTTCCTAGCTTATGTTCCTAGTTTCTGTTATTAATAAATCCTGTTTTGCTTATACATCTCAGCGTGTGTGTCCGCCCCTTTCGTCTCGTCCCCACCCCTCGTGACATAATAACCCCTCTTTAATTCAAGGACACAGCGAGATGTATCTTCATGTTTTCCCGGAGTTTAACTCCATGAGGTTTTCTCAGACCTTCCCTTTAAGTAGGCCAGCTCCCTATGATGGAAGCGACCTTTTGGTTGAGGGCTTTCTGCTTCAGAGCCAGCTCTACCTGCAAAACCTTCTCGACCCGCAGCCTTCTGAAACACAAAAGGTGATGTTCATGATGTCAAGGCTGAGTGGTGCTGCGCGAGAATGGGCGAGGCAGCTCTGGACTGAGAAGGGAGCTGTGCTGAACTCTGTGCAAGAGTTTGAGGGCCTCATGCGAGCTCAATTTTCTCGTCGTCACCCCAAGGGCTCCAGGGGTCTTTTTGTTTGTTCACCGGCCCCAGTGCCGTGTTCTCAAGTTCGGGTCAGTCCTAGGCCGAGTTCGTCTGTCCAAGTCTGTCCAATGTCTCCAGTGTTTTCGCGACTGAGTCCAGTTTCTCTAGGGTCCAAACAGCTGACTTCTGACGCATATCCAGGGTCCAAGCAGCTGATTTCAGACGCCTCTCCAGTGTTTTCGCAGCTGAGTCCAGTTTCTCCAGGGTCCAAACAGCTGACTTCTGACGCATATACAGGGTCCAAGCAGCTGATTTCGGACGCCTCTCTAGTGTTTTTGCAGCTGACTCCGGACGCCTCTTCTCAAGGGTCCACGCAGCTGACTCCGGACGCCTCTTCTCAAGGGTCCACGCAGCTGACTCCGGATGCCTCTTCTCAAGGGTCCACGCAGCTGACTCCGGACGCCTCTTCTCAAGGGTCCACGCAGCTGACTCCGGACGCCTCTTCTCAAGGGTCCACGCAGCTGATTAATGACGTTTCTCCAGTGTTTTTGCAGCTGACTCCGGACGCCTCTTCTCAAGGGTCCACACAGCTGACTCCGGATGCCTCTTCTCAAGGGTCCACGCAGCTGACTCCGGACGCCTCTTCTCAAGGGTCCACGCAGCTGACTCCGGACGCCTCTTCTCAAGGGTCCACGCAGCTGAATCAAGGAGATTCTCAAGGATTTGTGCAGCTGATTAATGACGTTTTTCCAGTGTTTTTGCAGCTGACTCCGGACGCCTCTTCTCAAGGGTCCACGCAGCTGACTCCGGACGCCTCTTCGCCAGGCTCACCGCAGCTGACTCCCGAAGCCTCTTCGCCAGGCTCACCGCAGCTGACTCCCGAAGCCTCTTCGCCAGGCTCACCGCAGCTGACTCCCGAAGCCTCTTCGCCAGGCTCACCGCAGCTGACTCCCGAAGCCTCTTCGCCAGGCTCACCGCAGCTGACTCCCGAAGCCTCTTCGCCAGGCTCACCGCAGCTGACTCCCGAAGCCTCTTCGCCAGGCTCACCGCAGCTGACTCCCGAAGCCTCTTCGCCAGGCTCACCGCAGCTGACTCCCGAAGCCTCTTCGCCAGGCTCACCGCAGCTGACTCCCGAAGCCTCTTCGCCAGGCTCACCGCAGTTGATTTTTGTTCTCGAGTGGGCGTCCCTCGACGAAGCTCCTGTTCCCGAATGGGCGTCCCTCGGCGACGCTCCTGTTCCCGAGTTGGTGCCCCCTGATGGCACTCCTGTTCCCGAGTTGGTGCCCCCTGATGGCACTCCTGTTCCCGAGTGGGCGTTCCTCGGCGGCGCTCCTGTTCCCGAGTTGGTGCCCCCTGATGGCACTCCTGTTCCCGAATGGGCGTCCCTCGGCGACGCTCCTGTTCCCGAGTTGGTGCCCCCTGATGGCACTCCTGTTCCCGAGTGGGCGTTCCTCGACGGCGCTCCTGTTCCCGAGTTGGTGCCCCCGGATGGCACTCCTGTTCCCGAATGGGCGTCCCTCGGCGACGCTCCTGTTCCCGAGTTGGTGCCCCCTGATGGCACTCTTGTTCCCGAGTTAGTGTCCTTCGACGGCACTTCTGTTCCTAAGTTGGAGTCCCCTGATGGCACTCCTGTTCCCGAGTTGGTGTCCTCCGACGGCACTTCTGTTCCCGAGTTGGTGTCCTCCGACGGCACTTCTGTTCCCGAGTTGGTGTCCTCCGACGGCACTTCTGTTCCCGAGTTGGTGTCCTCCGACGGCACTTCTGTTCCCGAGTTGGTGTCCTCCGACGGCACTTCTGTTCCCGAGTTGGTGTCCTCCGACGGCACTTCTGTTCCCGAGTTGGTGTCCTCCGACGGCACTTCTGTTCCCGAGTTGGTGTCCTCCGACGGCACTTCTGTTCCCGAGTTGGTGTCCTCCGACGGCACTTCTGTTCCCGAGTTGGTGTCCTCCGACGGCACTTCTGCACGGCACTTCTGTTCCCGAGTTGGTGTCCTCCGACGGCACTTCTGTTCCCGAGTTGGTGTCCTCCGACGGCACTTCTGTTCCCGAGTTGGTGTCCTCCGACGGCACTTCTGTTCCTGAGTCCTCCGACGGCACTTCTGTTCCCGAGTTGGTGTCCTCCGACGGCACTTCTGTTCCCGAGTTGGTGTCCTCCGACGGCACTTCTGTTCCCGAGTTGGTGTCCTCCGACGGCACTTCTGTTCCCGAGTTGGTGTCCTCCGACGGCACTTCTGTTCCCGAGTTGGTGTCCTCCGACGGCACTTCTGTTCCCGAGTTGGTGTCCTCCGACGGCACTTCTGTTCCCGAGTTGGTGTCCTCCGACGGCACTTCTGTTCCTGAGTCTTCCGACGGCACTTCTGTTCCTGAGTTGGTGTCCTCCGACGGCACTTCTGTTCCTGAGTTGGTGTCCTCCGACGGCACTTCTGTTCCTGAGTTGGTGTCTTCCGACGGCACTTCTGTTCCTGAGTTGGTGTCTTCCGACGGCACTTCTGTTCCTGAGTTGGTGTCCCCCGACGGCACTTCTGTTCCTGAGTTGGTGCCCCCTGATGGCGCTCCTGTTCCTGAGTTGGTGTCCTCCGACGGCACTTCTGTTCCTGAGTTGGCGCAGCCCAATGGCGCTTCTGTTCCCAAGATGGCGCCCCCTGATGGCGCTCCTGTTTCTGAGATGATCCTAGATGTTGCTTCTGTTCCCGAGTTGGTGTCCTCTGTGGGCACTTCTGTTTCCGTGTTGGAGTCCCCCGATGGTGCTTCTGTTCCCACATTGGCGCCCCCCGACGGCGCTTTTGAACTCTCGACAGCGTTCCCCGACTGCGCCTCTGGATTTCTGTCGGCAGCCTGCGTCCCACCATTTTTATCACGACTGCCTGAGGACATTTTTAATGACTTCAAATTTACCCCGCAGGGCCCAGGACCTCCTTGTTTTTGTTTTAGGCACTCCAGGTGTAGTGCCTTTGGGAGGGGCATCTGTCACACTGCTTAGCCTGTGTGTGCTCATATGTGCCACGCCCCCCTTCTCCGTGAGCACACTCACTCCTGCCATGCCTCTCTCCTGATTGGTCCCCCTGAGCTAATCAGCCCCAGCTGCTCCTCATCAAGGACCATTTATAAGGAGAGCTGAGGAACAGGCTGGCAGGGGTTATTTTGGTTATTTTTGGTTTAGGTTGGTTTGGACTCTCTTGGACTTCTTTGGACTCTCTTGGACTTCTTTGGACTCTGGTTGGCTCTATGTTCCTAGCTTCTGTTCCTAGCTTATGTTCCTAGTCATGTTTCTAGCTTATGTTCCTAGCTTATGTTCCTAGCTTATGTTCCTAGTCATGTTCCTAGCTTATGTTCCTAGTCATGTTCCTAGCTTCTGTTCCTAGCTTATGTTCCTAGTCATGTTCCTAGCTTATGTTCCTAGTCATGTTCCTAGCTTCTGTTCCTAGCTTATGTTCCTAGTCATGTTCCTAGCTTATGTTCCTAGCTTAAGTTCCTAGTCATGTTCCTAGCTTATGTGCCTAGCTTATGTTCCTAGCTGATGTTCCTAGCTTATGTTCCTAGCTTATGTTCCTAGTCAGGTTCCTAGCTTATGTTCCTAGCTTATGTTCCTAGCTTATGTTCCTAGCTTATGTTCCTAGTTTCTGTTATTAATAAATCCTGTTTTGCTTATACATCTCAGCGTGTGTGTCCGCCCCTTTCGTCTCGTCCCCACCCCTCGTGACACTACTACTAATAAAAATAATAATAACAACAACATCTACTACAATAATAATAATAATAACAACAATAATAACAACAACAACAATAATAATAATAACAAAATAATAATAATAATAATAACAAAATAATAATAATAACAAAATGGGTGCCATCTAGCAAGCATAATTGGTAGTACCTGCAGGGAGGGATGACCAGACTATGTGGGTCGGGTCTTTAAACACTGCGTAAGGAGCCTGATTGGCAGATAGAGAGGTGTCTGTGCAGAGTGCATGGGTGGAAAAGGGTTCCATTAAGGGCTGTGCGCGGATTGGAGGCGTGAGCAGCAAAATACCTACCTCAACTGCAATCAGGGATCCCCCAGCAGCGGAAGACAAATTGACTATGCTAAATTGGGAGAAAATGGGAGAAAAATGCATAAAATATACATTAAAAAAATGGACATAATTGATTTGATTTGCATTACAACTGGATCATCACTTCATTTAATAAGATATTCATGAATAGCTCATCTGAAGACCACATGAGGACTTTCGGAAAGCAGAACACAGCAGATCTAAAAACTCGTAGATGCGCACCTTGAAGGAACCCTCAGTGTTTTGGTAAGTGCACACACACACACACACACATATACTCTTATGTGGCTAGCTGTGTGAACACTGGTCTTGAGGGCGCCTTCTTGGCCATGGAGGGAATAGTGCTCCTCTCAGCTCTTCTCTATGGGTGGGCTGCACTGTCTCGATGAGATGGACTTCGGGCACCATGCTATACCACACACGTCCGAGGCACACACAACCTCACAGACACACAGCATATAATTTCAACCAAAATAAAAAATATTTGACCTTCCGCTCCCTCACTTTGGTGTGGCATAGTGTATCCAGCAACAGTTACTGTGGAGACATCTCAGAAGATGAGGCTTTTTTCTCATTTGACTCGTCAGGGCCAAATGGTAGGCATTCTTGTTAGACAGGACACCACTGAAGTAAATTTATTTATAGCACTTTTACAATGAACATTGTCTAGAAGCAACTTCACAGAATCCGGGACCGAGAGACCAAAAACTCCTGTTGAGCAAGCCGAGGGTGACAGTGGCAAGGAAAAACCAGGGACCCGTCCTCTTTGGGTGGGTTCCTCTATGACAGATTTGATCATTCATGCCTGGGGGCAGTACTGTGTAGCCAATCACATGTGCATGATTCTCTAAAATATTAACATTAGGCTTTACTGGAACTAAGGGAACAACATGTCATTACACCAGTATGCTTACTCAACCAGCTGTCAAACTTAGGAGATGGTGAAGTGTGATTTATCATCAAAACATTCATTGCTCAACAGTCCAGTGGTGCTCTGCGTTACACCACTTCAGTTGACCATTACCATCACATAAAGTGATCTCAGACTTGTCTGGGGCTGCTAGGGCATGTTCTTGTGCTGACAAAAGCAAAACTACATGACTAGATTTGATAAACTGACTTGTGACAGTGGCACATTACTAATTACTGAGCTTTTTAGTATGACCCATTCTGAACTTCTTTCTTGCACCACATCCTCCAAACCCATGATAATGTAAAGCTTGCTTGACAGTGAAGAGTGACACCAGAGTTCCAGAAACTTGTAATAACTGTAAGGCTTGTTGTTTCATGGTTCTTGGATTCATTTTCTTTGGACAAAAAGTAACAGTTCGGGTTTGGGTTCTATTCTGAGATCTGCATTTGCTTGGAAATGATTCCAAGTGACATTCCTGACCTCTTGTCTAATGAGAAATATACATTTTGTATTAAATAAGGATTAGTTTATAAAATTTAGAGGTGTGACCAGATTTCGGATCCGTCTGAATTAAATAAATTAGTTTTTAAGTTCAGGGGTAGTCTAATGTAGAATAACGGACAAGCAGACCAATATTTTCTGCTGGAATTTACATGGCTCCCACTTGACAGTCAAATATGTCTTGTCGCCATGAAGTCTCAAGAAAATGAAGTGCATTTTTTTTTACTATTTATTTCTGTTTTGGAAAACATTTTAGGGCAGACTAGACAGATTCTCTTTTGACTCTCCCGACTTTGTGGTTTTTGGATGTTTTGGATGAAAAGAGCCATTGAGAGGCTGTGCATCAAACACACTGAAGCTGTTCAGAATGGGCCTCTATGGTAATGTGGGCCACCTCTGAAATCAGGCATCTACATCTCTTTTTCCATTAATCCACTTCCACCATGCTAATATTTATATTTGTTTATAATTATCACATATGTATATAGATTAAGAAGTTTAACTGTGTGGTATTAAAAGTGATCCCGATCTGATGGCCGAATATTAATGTGGATATCAGTTTATGTATATATATACACCGATCAGCCATAACATTAAAACCACCTCCTTGTTTCTACACTCACTGTCCATTTTATCAGCTCCACTTACCATATAGAAGCACTTTGTAGTTCTACAACTCTGTTTCTCTGCATGCTTTGTTAGCCCCCTTTCATACTGTTCTTCAATGGTCAGGACCCCCACAGGACCACTACAGAGTAGGTATTATTTAGGTGGTGGATCATTCTCAGCACTGCAGTGACACTGACATGGTGGTGGTGTGTTAGTGTGTGTTGTGCTGATATGAGTGGATAACACACAGCAGCGCTGATGGAGTTTTTAAACACCTTACTGTCCCTGCTAGACTGAGAATAGTCCACCAACCAAAAATATCCAGCCAACAGCGCCCCGTGAGCAGCGGACTGTGACCACTGATGAAGGTCTTAGAAGATGACCAACTCAAACAGCAGCAATAGATGAGCGATTGTCTCTGACTTTACATCTACAAGGTGGACCAACTAGGTAGGCGGGTCTAATAGAGTGGACAGTGAGTGGACACGGTATTTAAAAACTCCAGCAGCGCTGAGAATGATCCACCATCTGCTCTGTAGTGGTCCTGGGAGAGTCCTGGCCATTGAAGAACAGCATGAAAGGGGGTTAACAAAGCATGTAGAGAAACAAATGAACTACAGTCAGTTATTGTATGGTATGTGGAGCTGATTAAATGGACAGTGAGTGTAGAAACAAGGAGGTGGTTTTAATGTTATGGTTGATCGGTGTATATATATAATCTGCAAACAAAAATGTATTTAAAAACTGATTTCATTTCTATTTTTTTAAATAAATCATATATTGTCCATCCATCCAACCAACCAATCAAATATGATAAATTAACAAAAATGTTTATGTTTGTCCTTCTGTCTGACCATTTTCCATGTATCAATCAATTTAGCGTAGCCGACCTATCTATCATTCCATCAATTTACTCATGTATTACTATCTGGAATTACATAAAATACCTCCATCCATCCATCCATCCATCCACTGTGGTGATCCAGGGCCAGTACTGATAGAACAATTTATTGCACAGTTTCTTTATTTAGGGTATTGTGTATAACACAATTTTAATACTAAATTTATATTAAAGCTCAATATCAACATTTTGACAACTAAATGGTGAATATATTTTAATTATTTCAAATTCAAAATATAATACTTTACAAGAAAAAATACCTTTTCTAGTCTTCAAAAAGCAACATCTAGCCATTTGAGAAGCTCATCTGAAAGCTTTGAAACAATTACTGTCTTATTATTATTTGATTACATGTAATAACATTAAGCATCGCTTGAGTGGTATGTGTGAGAAACCAAACACAATGCCACTTCCATCAGAAGACCAAAGAGCTATCTAGCGTCTCCAAAAAGAATTGTGGGCAACCACCATCTACAACCTCACCCACCACTCCACAGCAATCGTTACGGATTCTCCCGGTGACTTGAGTGTCTTTGTGTCTGCAGCCGGCACTCAGCTGTGGTTTTCTGAGGCACTTACACTCCTCCAAGTGGCCATAACTGCCTGAGATGATACAGTCCTCTGCTGCTTTCCTCTCTTTTACTGACTTCCTGCAATCGACAAGCCTGAAATCAAAAAGAACTGGGCAGGAATCGTGGCTAGAGACACTAACCTCAAGGAGATCCTAATGCAGGAAAGATGCCCCGACTACCAATGGCACGCTCACATTAAAGGCAATGGCATCAATAATTA